>NC_057811.1:332468442-332493550 GCF_018294505.1 Triticum aestivum | reverse complement strand
CTTGCCTCGCGCCATGGCCGCCGCGCCTGCTCGCCCACTCCCGCTGCTGCTCGCCGCCCTACACCGGTGCCGGCCTGCTCCGGCAGCCGCCGCGGCCGCACCCCCTCCCCTGGTGGCCTCGGGCATGCGGGTAAACCCCCTTCAACCGCACCCGCCACCCGCGCGCCCGTTTAGCCTCATGGGCCACTGACCACAGGGGCCCACAGCCCCTGTTTTGTAAAAAAAAGATTTTAAAATAAATAAATAAAAATATAATTAATTAATTATTTAACTTAATTAATTGTGTTTAGTTAACTAATTAAGTTTAGATAACATGCTAATTAAACTAGGTTAAAATGGTAATTAACAAATCAGTGTATGACAGAGGACCCCACCCTCGTGTTGACTGGACAACTGGGTCCCCCTGAGCCCACATGTCATCCTCTATGTACAGAGAGCTGGGTACACGTAACAATTTGTTATTTAATTTCGAATTAAAATAATTTCAGAATAATGCTAAAACTTTAGAAATTCATAGCAATTAATCCGTAACCCGGATGAAAAAGTTTTATACATGAAAGTTGCTCAAAAAATCCAACGAATCCGGATATGCGGTCCGTTTACCTGTCAGATGCCTCTAACTATATGAACATGAAACATTCCCCTCCGGTCATCTGTCTGACACAGGTCCGGAACTGGGAATACATTCCCGGTTGAATTGCCCCTTCACCTATATCGTGCAGTACTACGTTAGGTCGACCCTAGTTCTGCTTATCGTCTTGTTATGCTTTGTGATGCTATGTTTGCTTTATATTTATTGTTTCTTCCCCCTCTTCTCTCCGGTAGACCCCGAGACCGATGCCGCCCCTGTGATCGACTACGTCGACGACGACCCTTCTTCCCTTTCAGCAGAGCTTCCAGGCAAGCCCCCCCTTTGATCATCCCGATATCGCACATTCCATTCTCTCATGCTTGCATTAGATTTTGCTACTGTAATTGATTGCTCCTATTCTGATGCATAGCCTGCTTTTGTAACCTACTTATCGTTACCTACCTGCTTGTCCTAAACTGCTTAATATAGGTTGGTTAGTGATCCATCAGTGACCCCCACCTTGTCCTTGTTGCCCCGCTTTATGTTCGAAGACCCGATCAACGGGATCGAAGACCAGAGCCCGACACCTCACATCACATCACGCCCCTTTTGTTGCTCGACTCTGCAGAGTTACCGTCGAGTGCCGGGGGTGGAACCTCATACATCACTCCTGATGAGATCTCTGTAGTGTAGCTATTCAGTCGTGGTCATCGAGGGTGATTTCCTCCTTAACCACTTCCGATACGACTCTGTCGTGCAACCCGCAAGTGTGACCCTCAAGGGTGGATCCTCTTAAGTTCACCTTGGTGATTACATCGAGTGGAATTCACCGGGGGTGATTCCTCGGGTTTTCCCCTTGATGTTTGGACACACGGATACTTGGACTTTACAACTGTTACTTGGAAAGGCGGGTCGACCCTGAGGGGTACCCGCGAGTGATGTGGAGACGGGTTGACCTGGAGGGTGCCCGTGAGATAATTACGAGGCGTGGCCGGGCATTCCTAGCCCTTGCCGCAAGTCCTCAAGACGGGGCAACGGGGTCACATCTTTCGTGAGTCTCTGCTTGTTACCGCGCGTTCCTAATCCACTACGATTTGGATATTTGTTCCGAGGGGCCTCTGGCCTGATAGCACTAACCATCACGTGGGCATAGTATGGGCGTTCTGCGTTGTCTGCATCAACCGATGCTTAATAGACGTCAGTGACTGAGTGGCGCGCGCCGGGTTGGACTGGTAAGCACCTGCCTTTTTGAAGGAGGTAACTAGGTCTGCTCACCGGCCGCGTATGCAACGTGCAGGAGTTCCCGAGGAGATGGCCCATGACCCTTGGGGGCATAAGTTTAGTCCGGCGTGCTGACCTCTCTATTAAGCCTAGGTCGGGTTGCGGCCTATTGTTTGGCCGAGGCCGGGCATGACCCAGGAAAGTGTGTCCGGCCGGAGTTAATCGAGCCTGGTGGGTAAGTAGGTGCACCCCTGCAGGGAAGAAAACATTTATCGATAGCCTGTCCTACAGTAACGGACACTTGGAGTTGTATCCCGATCGATACAACTAGAACTGGATACTTGAGATGAGACATGGATATGAGAAATGGATAGTATGGCTCTGGGATTGCTTTCTCGCAGGGAGTCGAGAAAGGATCTCTAGCCGAGGTTGATAACACTACTACTACTTTACTTTATGCTACTCTTATCTCTCTTCTGATGCTGCAAGATGTTTGGTGCTGCTTGAAGATGCTAGTCTTCGATAGGCTAGGCTTTCCCCCTTCTCTTTTGGCATTCTGCAGTCCAGTCCACAGATACAGCCCATTTCATTGATACCGATGCATATGTAGTGTAGATCCTTGCTTGCGAGTACTTTGGATGAGTACTCACGGTTGCTTTGCTCCCCCTTTTCCCCCTTTCTTCTTCTTTCCGGTTGATGCAACCAGATGTCGGAGCCCAGGAGCCAGATGGCACCGCCGATGTCTACTACTACGTGGAGACCGTCGACGACCAGGAGTAGTTAGGAGACCGTCTTGCCTTTTCGATCGATGTTGCTTTTGTGCTAGCCTTCTTAAGGCAAACTTGTCTAACTCATGCCTGTACTCAGATTTTGTTGCTTCCGCTGACTCTTGTGTTTTCGAGCTTATGTATTCGAGCCTCGAGGCCCCTGGCTTGTAATATAAAACTTGTATTATTTTTAATTTGTGTCTAGAGTTGTGTTGTGATATTTTTCCGTGAGTCCTTGATCTTGATCGTACACATTTGCGTGTATGATTAGTGTACGATTGAATCGAGGGCGTCACAGTTAGCCCGAGTTTCGACCACTGGAAAAAATAGTTAGCCCGAGTTTCGACCACTGGAAAAAATAGTTAGCCCGAGTTTTATTGTTTTTGTTGTTTTTTGATTTTTCTTTTTTGACAGGATTTTGTTCGATTTTATTTTTCCTTCTACATTTTTTCTTTTTTCTTCTCCTTTTTTGATTGAGTTTTTTTATTCTCCATTTTTTGTTTTTCCTTATATTTGTTTTCATTTTCACTCCATATTTTCGTATATGTCAAAACATTTTTTTTATAAGTTATCAACATTTTTTGTATACATCTTCAACATTGTCCTAACACTTATTCAACAATTTTCGAAAACTTGTTCAACGTTTTAATAATTTTTTTTAAATAATTGTTCATTCAACATTTTTAAATAGTTATTCAACATTTTTAAGATACTTGTTCATCATTTTTAATACTTATTCAACATTTTTTCAAATACTTGTTCAACATTTTTCAAATACTCGTTCAAATTTTTTTAATAATTATTTAAAGTTTTTGAAATACTTATTCAACATTTTTAATACTTATTCGACATTTTCAAATACTTGTTCAAAACATTTTAGTCCTTATTCAATATATTTCAAATACTTGTTCAACATTTTTCAAATACTCGTTCGACATTTTTTAATACTTATTCAACATTTTTTTCAAATACTTGTTCAACATTTTTTATAATTATTCAACATGTTAAAATACTTGTTCAACATTTTTCTTATACTCGTTCAACATTTATAATACTTATTTAACGATTTTTCCAAATACTTATTCAACACATTTTGAAATGTGTTTTGAAGAGTATTTTTGTTATTATGTATGTACAATATTTTAAAGCATAAAGAATAGTTTTTTTGAGAAATGCATAAAGAATAGTAAAAAAATAAAGGAAAAAACAAGAACAGAAAACAGAAGAATAATAAAAAGTACAGGCCGCGCCCTCCCGCGCTGTTACGCTGGCCCATCTGGGGCTTTCCCTGAGGCGAGGGTTCATATATATCGCCTACAGCAATCCCGATGGAGCGATCACTCACAGCGATCACTAAATGGGTCAGGCCCAGGGAATAACAAACTCGCTCAGCTAGCTCACATACCTTTCTTTGCACGGTATGCTCACGTATGGTTTTTATTTATTTTTGAGGAACGCTCACGTATGGGGTTTGCCACGACTTTGCTTTGCCTAAATGAAAGTAGGAGATTGCCTCATGTATGGGTTTGCATTTTTTTCTTACCTTTTGCTTTCGGCTTTTATATGGATTTTGGACATTTCTAAAAATCTACACACGTTTGAAAAACAATGTGAATTTAGAAATGGCACTAAGTTCAGAATTGGCTCAGTAGTTTGTAAAAATATTCATCAGTTCAAAGAATGTTGACGAATGTTAAAAAATTACCAAATAAGAAAAGTTCACGAATTCCAAAGAATGTCTACTAACTCGAAAAAGGTTCTTGAATTTGAGAAAATGTATACAATACTTTCATGAATTAACATTTTTCAAAAGAAAGTTCACAGATAACAATTGTTCACAAATTCAATAAAAGGTCACTTATCCAAGAAATGTTCACGGATTCATAAAAAATATTTGTGAATTCAAAAATTGTTTGTGAATTTGAAAAAATCTTTGTGATTTCAAATTTTCTTAACGAATTGAAAAATGTACATGGATTCAATTTTTTCCACAAATTCCATAATTGCTCATGAATAGAAAAAATGTCTAGTAATTCAAAAAATGTTCAGGAATTGAAATTCGCCAATTGAAAAACAGTTCATGGCTCAAAATAATGTGCATGGATTCGATAAATCTTCACGAATGCAAAACTGTTCGTGAATTCAAAAATTGTCTTAAATTTTAAAAAATGCTCGTTGATTTGAAAATGGTTCATGAATTAAAAAATGTCCATTACTAAAAAATTTGGCAAATTGAAAACTGTTCACAAATTCAAAATTTATGAATTTGACAAATGTTGGTTGCAAAGTTGGTTGAGTATGTGGACTTGCCAAAAGGCTCCGATACATGACCCTTCCTGAAAAGATGATGAATTGTAGTTGCAAAGTTGTCTAAGAACATAGTTTGTTGGTTTTCAATAGAGTTTATGCTTTATACTTCGATGTTGTGATGAATTGCTACCTGTTCATGAGAAGTTTATGATAAAAGTTTTATTGTTGCTATTATAATAATATACATGATGCTTCTATGTCTGTATTTTGTTTTTATCGACACCTCTCCCTCTAAGCATGTGGACATGTTTTTCGATTTCGGTTTTCGCTTCAGGACAAGCGAGGTCTAAACTTGGGGGAGTTGATACGTCCATTTTGCATCATGTTTTCTGATACATTCATTTTGCATCATGCTTTTATATTGATATCTATTTGCATTATGGGCTGTTATTACACATTATAGCACAATACATATGCATTTTCTCTCTTCTTTTACAAGGTTTACATGAAGAGGGAGAATGCCGGCAGTTGGAATTCTGGATTGGAAAAGGAGCAAATCTGAGAGACCTATTATGCACAACTCCAAAAGTCCTGAAAATTTACGGAGAATTATTTTGGAATATATAAAAAATATTGGGCGAAGAAAGCACCAGAGGGGACCCACCAGGCATCCACAAGGGTGGGGGCGCGTCCTACCCCCTGGGCGCGCCCCCTGCCTTGTGGGCCACCTCGCAGGCCCCCGATGCTCATCTTCTGCTATATGGAGGTTTTTTACCTGGAAAAAAATCAAGAGGAAGCTTTCTGGACAAAGCGCCGCCGTCTCGAGGCGGAACTTGGGCAGAACCAATCTAGGGCTCTGGCGGAGCTGTTCTCGCGGGGAAACTTCCCTCCGGGAGGGGGAGATCGAAGCCATCGTCATCACCAACGAACCTCTCATCGAGAGGGGGTCAATCTCCATCAACATCTTCACCAGCACCATCTCCTCTCAAACCCTAGTTCATCTCTTGTATCCAATCTTTGTCTCAAAACCTCAGATTAGTACCTGTGGATTGCTAGTAGTGTTGATTACTCCTTGTAGTTGATGCTAGTTGGTTTATTCGGTGGAAGATCATATGTTCAGATCCTTAATGATAATTATTACTCCTCTGATTATGAAGCATGAATATGCTTTGTGAGTAGTTACGTTTGTTCCTGAGGACATGGGAGAAGTCTTGTTATAAGTAATCATGTGAATTTAGTATTCATTCGATATTTTGATGAGATGCATGTTGTCTCTCCTCTAGTGGTGTTATGTGTACGTCGACTACGTGACACTTCACGATGATTTGGAATAGGGGAAGGCATTGGGAAGTAATAAGTAGATGATGGGTTGCTAGAGTGACAGAAGCTTAAACCCTAGTTTATGTGTTGCTTCGTAAGGGGCTGATTTGAATCCATATGTTTCATGCTATGGTTAGATTTATCTTAATTCTTCTTTCGTAGTTGCGGATGCTTGCGAGAGGGGTTATGTTGGGGAATGCAGTATTTCAAAAAATTTACCTACGATCACGCAAGATCTATCTAGGAGATGCATAGAAATGAGTGGGGAGAGTGTGTCCATGTACCCTCATAGACCGAAAGCGGAAGCGTTTAGTAACGCGGTTGATGTAGTCGAACGTCTTCGCGATCCAACCGATCCAAGTACCGAACGTACGACACCTCCGCGTTCAGCACACGTTCAGCTCGATGACGTCCCTCGAACTCTTGATCCAGTTGAGGCCGAGGGAGAGTTCCGTCAGCACGACGACAAGGCGACGGTGATGATGAAGTTACTGGCGTAGGGCTTTGTCTAAGCACTATGACGATATGACCGAGGTGTGTAACTGTGGAGGGGGCACCGCACACGGCTAAGAGATTGTCTGTTGTGCCTTTGGGGTGCCCCTGCCCCCGTATATAAAGGAGGGGAGGAGGAGGCCGGCCAACAAGGGGCGCGCCAGGGAGAGGGTAGTCCTACTAGGACTCCAGTCCTAGTAGGATTCGGCCCCACCCTTTTTCCTTCTACCGGAGGGGGAAAAGGGGAAGGAGAGGGAGTAGGAGAAGGAAAGGGGGGTGGCGCCCCCTTCCCAAGTCCAATTCGGCCTCATCCCTTGTGGGGGGCGCACCAGCCCCTTGTGGGCTGGTTAGCCTCCCTCCTATGGCCCATAAGGCCCATATCTTTCCCCGGGGGGTTCCGGTAACCCCTCCGGTACTCCGGTATGTACCCGATACACTCCAGAACCCTTCCGGTGTCCGAATACTACCTTCCAATATATCAATCTTTACCTTTCGACCATTTCTAGACTCCTCGTCATGTCCGTGATCTCATCCGGGACTCCGAACAAACTTTGGTCGTCAAATCACATAACTCATAATACAAATCGTCATCGAACGTTAAGCGTGCGGACCCTACGGGTTCGAGAACTATGTAGACATGACCGAGACACATCTCCGGTCAATAACCAACACTACAAAAAAATACACTTCCGTGATGATACGTGTTTGTCACAGTAGGTCGCGTTTTTTGTCATGCATGTACATCCATGACGATTTTATGACAGAATCAAGATCGTCATACCTGTGCTGTCGTAGAAGTGTTCCATGACATTACCAAAATTATCATCACGGAAATGTCCACTTCCATGACAATAAATCGCACGTCACAGAAGTGCTTTCGTCAAGGGTGACCGACACGTGGCATCCACCGTAACGGAACGCCGTTAAGCTATCGGGTCGGGTTTTGGATCCGATAACCCGTTAACAGCCCCGACCAATGGGAAATTTCCACATGTAAAATTCTTATTGGGCGGATGAAACACGTGTCAGCTCGTCAGTGGGTCAGATAGGCGCCTATGATATGTTGACACGTGCCACGGCCCACCACTGGCCCATTTAGCTTACAAAGCCGGCCCGTTTGACTTGGTCAAAAGTTAACGGGCTGGCCCATGAAAAGCCTGTTAACAGTCTCTTCGCAAATAGCCCATTTTACGGCCCGTTAACTCACGACCCGTTAGGCCCTAAAGGAAATCGGCCCAACAACGTCATGTGGGCCATCGAATATAACACCAACCCATTTCACTTTCGGCCCATGTATGGCCCACGACGTCTTTCGGCCCATATGAGGCCTTCGTATCTTTCGGCCCTTACAGGCCCACGGTGACTCTAGCCCATAATGAACAGTAATTTTCTTTATACCCGTTAACGGCCCGTGATTTACATGGGCCGTTTCCAGCCCGTGTTAGCTTTCGGCCTATTGACGGCCCATACGTTCTTGGGCTCCTTTTCGGCCCTCGATTACTTCCGGCCCGTTACTGGCCTGTTCCCCTAATGGGCCAAATTCAGCCCATGGCAAGAGTCGGCCCGTTACTGGCCTGTTCCCCTAATGGGCCAAATTCGGCCCATGGCAAGAGTCGGCCCGTTACTGGCCTGTTACCCTAATGGGCCAAATTCGGCCCATGGCAAGAGTCGGCCCGTTTCTGGCCTGTTAACCCGTTGCGCCATTTCCAGCCCGTCCTATATTCTGGCCCATTAACGACCCGTTATGCCTGTGACAGAATTAAGCCTTTGCTGTCCTACGGCCTGTTACCATGCTGGGCCGATACCAATTACGCCCGATTACGGCCCATGTAGACCCATTTATCCGACGGCCCGAGGCCCACCGATTACAGGCCCATTTATCGACAGCCTGTAGGAGACCCATGGATCCTACGGCCCGTATATGGCCCATGGTAGTTGCGCCCACTAGCAAACCAGGGAAAAAGAAGACTAGGAAATAAATAAGGCCGAAACTAACGCTAGGCTATTAAGGCGATTGCACAGATTACATCCACACGGCATCAAAGATCGCCACCAGTGCAAATATAGGGAACACCCTACACTATACAAAAATGGCTTGCTGTTTCCTTCAGCCGGTGGCTGCACGTTAAGAATAAATTTTGTATCGCACCAAAACAAATTACAACTATATAACAAAAGGAAGGTTGGCATAAAACTTAACAGTCTAGCAGATAAATGCACCACCAGAAGTTCAGAAGCTCAGTTCATTTGACCTGACTGTTACGTTTTCATGTTGTATTGTCCGATGGAGCACCATAACCCTCGCCTTCATTTCCCCTAGGTTCCTGAACAACATAGCAAATGTCTGATAGTCTGGTTTCAAAACCATGCATATCTTGACGACATTGAGCAATGTTTCTCCTTGTTTCACAAAGGGTCTCTGTTAGGGAATGGACTTGTGTCTGGAGCGCAGATACAACATTGCTTTGAGCTTGCATATCTTGATCATGAGGCAGTTTGGACGATATTGCCTTAACAACCAACCCAGTATTACGCAGGAACGTGCTTTTGGCACTGTTAGTGGACAGGTACTGACCCACTGCAGCAAGAGCTGACATTGCGGTTATAGTTGCCTCGCCACCTTCAGAAGGTGGCGGTTCCACCATTTTTTCCATAGCTTGCTGAAAAGTTGAGGTTTTACATTAGTAGCACCAGAACAGAAGATATTAAGGAGGCAGCAAAACCAAACAAAATAGCTTTGGTCTATATACAGAACTTATTCTGGTGAACCCATGTAAAATATTAGTTGTATTTTATTGCAAAGTACATAATAAAACCAGGTTCCAAACATATGACCATGTACCATCGCTAATGTATTGTCTATTTCTTCACATTGTATTGAGGGCTAAGGATAAAGAGACGAAGTTTATAATACGGTAAGCATAGTATGACATCATTCATATCACAAAACAACTGAGAACAGACAAACAGGCAATTGTAACGTTGTGTGGGCAAGTCCAGCACGGAACTAGATTACGGGTCAAGATCAAAGGAACATCACTCCTCTCTTTTAAACCTTGTAAGGTGCAATGATACGCTAAGACAATTGTGTATAAAATTGAAAAGAGTAATAGACATTGGCTGCAAACCATGCAGTTCAAGGCACAAGTCAGAGTAAGTAGTAGTTAAAAGGCATGAGGATTAAGGACTTACAACAGCGGCTTTGACTGGCGTAGTCATGCCCTTCTTCTTGCTGGTGTGACAGTCCTTGAAGATTTCCACAACATTTGGTTCAGGTACTTTTTGGTCCTTGCGGGCTTTCCTCTGCATTTCGAACAAGTCAATATAGATCTGATAATATGGTACAGCGAAAAGAGTGAAACAGCAGCTAATTACAAGAGCCTCGCAGTGTGCAATATAGCTACGAGATCCTGTCGTCTGTTGGAATTTCACTTTCGTACGGTTGGCCTTGTTCTTTGAACAGTTCACCTACAAGAAGATAGATTTGTGTGGCACATGCGTAAATAGGACTTCAACATGTGATCTGATCACATATATATAATGTACCTGATACTTCGGATCAGACCAGTGTTTAACAAGGCCCCTCCAGTCTTCATCCGATATATTTTCCACTGGAGATGTTTGGGAAAGTTCACTGTTAGCCTTGCCTTCAAAGTGATTTTTCCTCAAGTTATACCGATACTGTCGCAGAGCAGACTTGAAAACATGGGTGCAAGCTTGTCTGGTTGCATCATCTTGGCTATCCAACTTGAACCTCATCTGTTGAAAATTATGGGAGTCTCATTATCAGCAACCTAGAAAGTATGGGACAGAGCAAGACGATATTACTAGTTTCCATACATAACCATACTTACAGATAAATGGTCAAGGAAGGTGTTGAACTGGGTTTCGTTTTTGTCATTCCTGTACTGAATCCATGTTGGGGGGATACGTACATGACACCTAACGGCAACCGCTGCCTCTGATACTAACTTGGCTGACTCTGTAGCATCACGTGGCCTTTTTAAACCTGCCTCAAAACGAATCTCCATTCTTCCTCCTCTAGATTTAGTTAACCTATCGAGCATTATCCCTGATGTTTGTTTCCTCTTGCGTCTAGGTGCTAGTCCAACAACGAACATAGGAAGTGTTAGTGTACATCAAACTGTGAGACTACATATAAAGGAGCATGCAACTGTAACTTGACTCCAGCAACTACCTTCTTGCTGTTGAAGCTCACAAGGTTCATCTGATATTGCCAACTCGTCTTGTGTCAAGAGTTCTTGGGAAGTAGTGTCAGGTGGCAAGGGAGCTTGGGAACGTGCTGCTAGCTCAGTTGACGCACGAGTAAGTCGTGCAGCTGGTAGTACTGTGGTAGGTGTTGCAAGAACTAGGGCTGTCTCTGCTTGTTTGGTGGCAGCTATTTGTTTCTGTTTGGCTTTTTTTGCAACTCGTGTAGCATGGGATGCCGTGTTTGTAGAATTTTCCGCTGGACTTTGACCTTCTATTGCACCATCAGTACCAGCAGAATCTGCAGGATTCATCCGCTTCTCATTCCCTGCCATTCTGTGTTTCTTCCTCTTTCTCTGTGCCATGTTAAGTCAAGCCGACAAGAAAAACGAATAACAATTTAGTTCTTCAGAAAAAATTGATGCGTGATGCAGACGAACTGAACTTTGATGTTAGACAACCACATGATAGGAGGATGTAATATGTATGAAAAACAGGACGGAAGAGATAACCAGAACTATGATGTGTAAACTAAGAAGAAGGCATTTCACCAAATTAGAAGCAATGCAATGGAAGGTAGACACCATATGAAAGATGCTACAAATATCGCTCTGCCAAGTTAATAGTGTCTCATCATAAATGGCGTTTAAACAAATGTGAAGCAGTACAAGAAATAAATCATATGCAAGATGCAAACAACATCACACTACCATGTTAGAGGTCTCTCGTCATTAGTGCCATTGCATATTCACAGCATTGCATATTCACAGCTTATGATGTGTAAACTAAGGAGAAGGCATTTCAACAAATTAGAAGCAATGAAAGCTAGAGACCATATGAAAGATGCAACGAATATCACTCTACCAAGTTAAAACTGTCTCGTCATAAGTGCCATTTCAACAAATTAGTAGTACAAGCTAGAAAAGAATGTGAGATGTAACCTATATCACACTCCGAAGTCAAACGTGTCTTATGATAAGTGATTGTTGCAGGTTACACAACAGTAGTAATTTGATGTAAGAACATGGTGTGATAGACATATATTGTATGTTCTACAAAAAGGAACACGTGTCTTATTCATGTATAATGTGTAATGTAAGCAGATGGAATTCAACAAAATTAGAAGCAATACAAGCTAGACATCACACATAACATGCAACCACATATAACAGTGCCAAGTTAGAGGGAGCACCGGTGATGCTGCACTAGGGGAGACGTGCTCATCATAAACACAGCTTTGTTGAGTGTGTATGCATGTGTTGTCTTGGAAATCATCTTGGGGGTGTGGAGGAGTAGAAACTGTAGAGGCCCTCCGTTCGGAAGGAGCACCTTTATCCGTTGCCTTGCTAACTTCCTTCCGCTTTATTGATTTTGAATTGTCAAGTAAAACCGACAAGAAAAAGCAATAAAATTCTCTCTTCAAAACTCATTCATGCATGATACTGACAATCACTACTTTGATGTAAGGCAAACACATGATACCAGGATGGAATATGTACGAAAAACAGGACGGCATGTCATGTTCACAACTGTTTGTGTAAACTAAGCAGAAACCATTCCAGCAAATAAGAAGCAATGCAAGCTAGACACCACATGAAAGATGCAACCAATATGACTCTGCCAAGTTAAAAGCGTCCCATCATAAATGGAATTTCAACAAATTAGAAGCAGCGCATGCTATAAATCATATGAAAGATGCAACTAATATCGCACTACATATACTAAAGGTGTCTCGTCATGTTGATTGATGCGGGATACAAAAAAAACAATAGTTTTATGTAAGGACATGCTTAATAGACAGATGTACTATGTATTAAATACAGGAAGGCATGTCACATTAACAGGTATAATGTATAAGCTAAGCAGACTAGCACATGCAGTTTAACCAGATTGGAAGAATTACAATCTAGACACCATATGCAACATGCAACCACATATCACGCTGCCAAGTTAGAGCAAGCACCTGCGATGCTAGTGTAGGGGAAATGCTGTAATCAACTACAGAGCTACGTTCACTATCTTCATCTAGCATTTCTGTTTCTTGAGAATCATGTCGGGAGGCTGACGCTGCATTCTTTAAATGAGGAGTAGTCCCCTTGCCTGCCTGCCTCGTCATAAGTGATTGATGAGGGATACACAAGAACATCAGTTTGATGTAAGAACATGGTTAATACACAGATGTACTAGTATGTACCAAAAACAGAAAGGCATGTCATATTCAAAGGTATAATGTGTAAGCTAAGCAGATGCAATTTAACCAAATTGGAAGCAATACAAGCTAGACATCCGGCTGGAGTGGTGAGCATGATCATCTAGGACCTGAGAGCCTGGTGGGAGGCGGGCTGCTTCGCCACCATCGCATCTTTTTAGTTGGCTTCCAGGTGATGCCTATCTTTGCTGAGCTTGTCACTGGCTCGGCCAGTGCCCTGACTAGCTATTTGTCTTCTGGTGCTCACAGGATGGTGGTTCATGTAAAAAAATATCTTTCCTTATCTTACCGACTTCGGCCTTTCGAATACAAGCTAGACACCATATGGAACATGCAACCACATATGACACCGCGAAGTTAAAGCAAGCACCTGGGATGGTGGTTCATTGCGAGCGAGGTCATCAACTCCAGAGCTACGTTTACCGTCTCCATCTGCTGACACTGCACCCTTTATAGCGCTGTAACGTGTCTTGCCTAACCGCGCACGAAGCTGGAGCGACTTCTCTCTTTTCTTTTTGGCTTCTCTCATGGCAGCAGAGTATGAAATACCCTTGCATAAAAACACAATAGTGAGAGTAAGGGTGAAGTGTGTGCAGAACTAGTGCACTGTAAAAGTAGCAGATAGCAAGTGGCTGAAAAATAAATGACAGGAGACATATGATAGCTCTACAACATTGCATGGCAAACAAAATTAGATTCTACTCCGTATGATTTTGTAATATATGAGCACAGGAAATGCAGGTACTCCTCCAGCACACCACCACATGTGGTCATATCTAAGATAACAGTCGACTGAAAATAAATAGGTTAGTCAATTTTTTTAATGAACCGTCCGATCTATAAGGAACGGGCAGATGGCCTTCGTTTACCTCCCGCCAGTCACTGTTGACGATCTTTCTGGAACCGTCAGCGACCACCGGCCCAGACCCCTGCCTCCGCCGCCCCGCCCTCCCATTGACCTCACACCACCGCCGTGCTTGGCAGCGCCCCCAGGCCATCCCTTTAATCCCGGTCGACCTCCAGATCGGGCGCCAGTAGCTCTAGGCCGCACACGCCCCTAAGATAAACACCAAGGCGCTGCTTCCCCGGCGTAATAGGCGTACTAGTGCCTGTTACACCGGGGAATGCTTTCGTTAATTGGGAATCAACTGGCCAGAAATTGAAATTCAGGGGGGCGACGGACCTCTAGCTAAGGTGAAATAGTATATGAGGAGAAACCTTGTGCATCGCGAGTTACTAGGAACATCTAATATCAAGAAGAAGCGGTCAACTAGTGTCTTATGTGGGATGAATATCGTGCAAGCAGAGACGTAAGATTTGCACGAATAAGGGAAGAGGAGTACCTTTTTCGGTTGCCGGTGTGGTCACCTCCACATGTCGCGCCGATCTTCTTCTTTTTACCGGGGAAACCGATGTTCTGGAGGGTGCAGGCTTGGACGAACCCATGGCCAAATTGTTGACTGTGTTGCCGTGGCCGTATGTCAGCGGAGGGGAAGCAGATCCGAGGCGGCGAAGGACGGCGTAGCAGGAACAGCTCCGGTGCGGTGGAGGGTGGCGAAGTTGGAGCGGCAGCGGTGAGGCGCAGGACGGCATGGTTGAACTGGCTCGGGTACGGACGGCTCGGCCTCGGCTTCAACTACTAGCTTTGGAGGGCGTTGCGGTTGAGGTTGCGGTGGACGACGACGTCGGGGTATTGGCTCCGGCGTGATGGAGGAGGGCGGCGGTTGATGGGTGGGATTGGGTGGCGGACGGAGGACGCCGGGGTTTCGCGGCTGTTGGAGAGGTAGTTTTGGCGCCCATGGAGTACGAATGGGGAATCGGACGGGTGGGGGGGAACCATGTTTCGGTCTGGGACGCGCTTGTTTTTGGCTTTTTTGAACAGAAGATGGGACGCGCTTGTTTGAAATTTGGGGAAAGTACAAACTTTGCCCCCCTCTTAAATTTCGGACCTACTGCGGGTCGGGGGTAGGATGGTAATCCAAGGTGTCCCAAATAGTGGGCGGGAGCGATTTCGGCCGCACGCATGTGTGCTTAGGCGGCCATTGTGTATGAATGTTTTTTGGATGCGGTTGTGTGGCGTCTAGATGAAGCTACAAACCTACCCCGGTTTAGACCTTTGGACGTCGGGCCGGTAGGTTTCACGGGTCGGAGTTATTAGAAAAGTAATTTCCTTGTACTACCGAACATTGGTCTCACGCGGTTTCGGGCGAGTAGAGGCTCTTTTGGCGCTTCGTTCGAAATTTTGAAACACAAGCATTCACGTTTAGAGTACTCTTGAACTATGAGGATTGACCTAAATAGACAACGTTATATTTGACCTTGTATGTTTGAAAACCTCATTAAATTATCCGCTTCTTTTTGAAATTTTGACACTTGAAAATCCTATAACTACGATTATTTTGGAATGGAGGAGCTAAATTTGAATCTATTTTGTACACGACTACATATGCTATTATGTACAAAATCAGAGCAAAGATTGGTGCCCCCATAATTTAGGTATGGTTTACAAATGCCATGATATCAAATTCAAATAATTGAATGGACTTCATGTTGAATTTGATTTTTTTAAACCACCTTAAGTTGAATTCAAATGTATGCTAGTTCATAGGTAGCTATTTATAATGTCCATTGTGTAACTTTCGTATGTATAATGTGCTTTACACACACAACATGAACTATACTCACGTTTATATTCGATTGCTAAAGCGATGCATTGTCTGGAGTTTAAAATACTAACTATGTGGATCAATTGTGTCGAATAATAACGTAGACATGCTCAAATTTGATAGAATCTAGATGTCTGATGGATCAATGACCGCTCCTTACGTGTCTCATGTACGCACATTATCTTTACGCCTTTCTCTCACGCATTGTCTCACACCTCTCTTCCTAATCGACGAGTATGATTCTAGCAGAGCATTCTGTAGGATGCCCCTTAAAGTTAGGTTGGATGAATAGTAATATCATAGATAAAGGGGTTACCTTAGTCCGAGAACCTAGGGTTACAAATCCTAGCCGGCTTTGTCAGTGGACATAGAGTCCTTCACAATTCTGCTATCTTTGTCTTGTACGACTAGTCATCCATGGGTCTTCCTAAATGCGTCACGGGCCGACCAATGTGGCGCAGGTCGGAACCGAATGAAGGGCCTCACCTCGACCCACCGGACCTCACGCGGTGACACACCCTCTGCCCCCACGTCTCATTATCTTCTCACACCCACACATACCAACACAAACACCACACACACAGAAAATTTCTCCTGGTGCCTCTATTCCCTCCCCCCTTGCATATACACACTCAAGGGAATGGAATCTCTTGTCGTGACGTCATATTCGTCTCTCTCTCTCTAGACCACTCTCATTTCTCGTGCTATCTCTCCCACGCCCCCCGTCGGCCCCTCTATCCATGCCTCTCTCGAATACGTAATACACACACATACCTCTCTAGGCCCCGCCAAATGCATCAACTACACATTCACACATGTTACATCACGTACCCCATTGATCTAAAAAGCCCTCTCTTCATGTTTATTTTGCATACAACATTCCTTTTGAATAAAGTGTGGCCAAAAAATTATTTTAGAGTTTCTACATATATACAACATTACAAAGTTATATGGAGGAGTACGAACGGTAATTTGCATTGCATGGTGCCCACAATGATATTTATTCCGCACTGTGAATTTGTATATTTTTATACAATATACAAAGTTAGTCATAATAAAGAGAAACGAAGAGCATCTCTCTCTCCTTCGCATACCCCCCTGTACGCCCCTTTCACGTATGCACACAAAACTATCTCCAGGCCCTCTAAAAGTAAGCCCCCAGAAAATTCACGCATGTTTCATCTTTCTCTCGCGATATATGCAATGACGATCATTGTATTTGAAGCGAAAGCACGATACATACATTGGACTTCAGAATCCACTCATTACGGTCACCATTTACGTTTAGTGGTTATTATACAGTCACGGGCTCACCATACAACTCTGTTTTTGCTCATGACATGACTAGTTGACCAGTTAAACGCTCCACGTGGCACCTCTAGTGTTGCATCACATTATCTCACTACCATCGTGCCCACCTGTCGACTTGTATCTACTCTACATCTACACTCTTATAAAATACATAAAATACACTCTTATAAAAAACAGAGTTAGTGATGATGGTGTGCCTGCCATCCTGCAATATAGGCCGTCCGATTTATATCTAACGGTTAGGAAAGAAACTATGGCAATTTTGCAAAAAGGTACCCACACACCTCTCCACATTTGCAAATAAGGCCTTCCCTCGTTCATCCTTTTCTCTCACAAGATAAACAAGTCATACAAATGCATCTTGATGTTACGTGCAACGCACGGGCATCTTGCTAGTAAGAATGAAAACAAACGACAAAAAATATTTGGACGGTGGTTCGAAGTCATGACCGCGGGCACAACGGACAAGGTGGCCTTGTATTGGTATGCTGAGCCGTCTGTTTTAACACACAGGAGCTGGTGTGGTGATTATACACACACGCACGCATGCACATGAACTGCATCCACGCAACACTCACACAAACACATGCACCCACGCACGCACGCAACACTCACACGTACACATGCAGCCACGCACGCACGCAACACTCACATGCACACACGCATGCACACGCCAGTACACCACACGACCAACACACACTCTCACGCTCAAGTGCTCAACCTACACGTGCATGCGCACACATCAGGCCCTGACAGACATATACACAACCAGGTGATTCCCGCGCACGGGTTGGAGCCTTGTCGCGCCTGCGTAAATTTGTGTTTATCTGACCTTTTGCCTATACGAACTGACAGGTGGGACCCACAAGGAACATGGTCAATTTTACTAGTCAACATGGCGCCACGCAGACTATTTGGCCGGTCAACAGAGTGCAATCCGATGCTGAACTGTGAGCAAGTGACCGTATAATCACCGCAAAACGTATATAGTGACCGTAATCAGCTTATTCTGAAGTTTGGTGACCGTATTACGCTTTTCTCTCTGTAGGCCCTCCAAAACTACATCTCTACACGTTCTCGCATGTTACATCTAACAACTATGCAATACAGCACTACTACTACACTCTAACACAATAAATCATATGTGTTTTTAGTTTTACTAGATATCATATTGTTACTTATAATTATTCAGTTTGCATACATTAAAATTGCCTTCGAAATGTATGGCCAGTATCATCTACCGCGCGGGAAAAATCCCGCCCTTTCCTGTTTAATCGGGTTTGTATCGATGGATCGTGCGAAACAGCAAAACTATAGTACTATACAGTACTACAAGTGACAGTTCACTGGGCCGTCGTGTCGTCTACTCCTCCGTCGTAAGAGTGGAGCGCTTGCTTTCATAAATCTTCTAGTCCCTTTTGCCGACATGTGGGACATCAAGCTACCGGGTCCACGTGCCATACCGGAATACAGTGCAGAGCAGCTGGGGTGAAGCACCCCAGTTATGGCGCTGGCGTAGTAATGAGCAATGAGGCGTCAAATCACAAGCTGCACCTTTCCCGCAGTTAAGTTGGAGGGACGAAGCAACCATCATTTCACTCGTTGCTGAATCCGCTTCTCCCTCATCTTCTTCAACTTAACCACGTGTTGCTTCTGCCGTTGTTCTGCCTCATGTGGGACGCGGATCGGCTTGGTAAAGCACTGACACGTGGGACCACATGTTAGCAAACCGCCAGGACAACGTCCTCCGAAAATAAGAAGCCTAATCCTAGACTTACAAAGGGCTATGTAGCTGCTACGTATACTTTCCATCTAATCTATATATGCCCCCCCTGATTTTCAGATGGGGTGGGCCTAATCCTCTCCTTTAATCCAATCAAATAGTCCCACATCACATCAGTTCATAACTTTACGTAAACCATTACGTGGATGTAGCATTGCTCAAATAAGAAACCTCCCCCGCCATCCGCGCGGCAAAATCACCTCCTTTTTACTAATCTTGATTCTATAATTTTTTAGATCAATATAATTGAGATTTGTATAGATAGCACACAAGAGCAAAACCAAGTGGTACGGTTAAGGGCATCCACAATGTGTAGCCAAATGTGAAAAGAGCTTTTGGCATCGTGGGAACCATTGTGGACGGTGTTGCCAAAGCCAAAAAGATGGAACCGAAGCTCCCTGATTGATTGATTGAAGGAATAGAAAAATGCAACGTCTATCCTCTTTCTCCCATGCTTGGACGCATGTAGTACAGTATAGAGCACAGAGTCTACTCCCCTGTCCCTTCTATCACAAATCACAAAGCAGTGAGGCATCAAATCACAAAAGCACGGACGAAGCAACCATCATTTCACTCTTCGCTGACTCCGCTTCTCCATCATCTTCTTCGAGAAACCATCTCACCGCACTAGTACTCCTAGTAGTACTAGTAAAGGACTTCTTGGATGCAAATAAGGCGGTTGTCTCGGCTTGCAGGCGGCACTTGCGAACGACTTACCTTGGTGTCCCTCAATGGTGTTCTCCGTCGAACGCACTTCGCCAAACCACCAAAAAAAGATATCGTCGACGTCACCGCAATGGGGAAGGAAGTCAAATATAGTTACTACCTCCATTTTTTGTACACAAGGCCAGTATATCAAAATTACAATTTGCAAAGGGCCACTAACACTAATCGAGGCAAAATTGATGGGGTTAGCAACCAAGGACATTAATATCCCCTGCATGCATACGGAAGTGAGAAGGTTGGTTTCCATGGCGCTGCATTAATCAAGCGATGAGGAGTGAGATGGTTAGCTCTTTGGTCTTTGGAGAAACAAATACGCATTAATTGACACGTGAAACAAGGATTTGTATTGATTAAATCCCGCGAAGGAAAACCCCGCCTTTCTTTTTTAACACTAGTACTCCTAGTACGTACGTACTTATCCTGTTTGGGTCTAGGCCTTGCATTGCCAAACTTCGCCACACATTTTTGCCAAGCTTGCCTAAAGTTTTCAAAATGAGAAGGAGGTACACTTGCGCACGGCTGTCGCGGTCGCACCGCACCCTCACACGGTCACTCCTGCACGTCGCGGTCGCACCGCACCCTCACACAGTTGCTCCTGCACGCCGGAAACCCAACAAAGGGAACGCACCCTCACTGACACGTGCTGTCGCATGTGAACAAACCAAACTCAGCCATCCTATCACTGACACATAATTTTTGTTCATAGAGTATGTTTATCCAACCGCATGTTGGGGAGTATCCGTACGGCCCGTGCGGTGGTCTGTTGGGGAAGAAGAAGAGGTGAGGAAGAAGGAAAGAAGGGTTAGGAGACGTAGGATATTCATCCAACCGCCTGAAATGGTAGACTGACCCAAGTCAGGCGACTTGCATAACAAATATATGTTTTTACACAGCAAAAGATCCATAAAAACAACAACATAATGAAAAACTATCACTGCTCGCGGAAAGAGACGACCTCGTCGTCTTTGGCTGCCGGCGCGAACCAGCCGTCGCTGCCGACGTGTGTCTCCGCACCGTGGTTGTCCTCGGCCTCCAGCTACTCGTTCAAGCGGAGCGTGCGGGCGATCTGCACGGACGAGAGCACAACCCGGTTCAAGTCGAGGACGTCCGGTTCCGCCTGCAGGAGGGCCTCGATGGCAGCGGCATCCGCGCGCTCCGCGTCGAGTCGAGCCTCCGCCGCCCGGTTCAAGTCTAGGACGTCCGGTTCCGCCTGCAGGAGGGCATCGATGAGAGCGGCATCCACGCGCTCTGCGTCGAGTCGAGCCTCTGCCGCCCGGTTCAAGTCCAGGACGTCCGGTTCCGCCTGCAGGAGGGCCTCGATGCAGCGGCATCCGCGTGCTCCGCCTCAAGTTGAGCCTCCGCCGCCCGGTTCACATCCACGACATCCGGTTCCGCCTGCAGGAGAGCCTCGATGGCAGCGGCATGCGCGCGCTCCGCGTCGAGTTGAGTCTCTGCCTCCCGGTCCTCCTTTAGTATCGCCATGTTGAACCGCTGGTCCGCATGCACCATGGGGGACTCGGACGCCGGCACGAAGTCGACGTCCATCGTCTCATACCCATCGGGGGCCTTCTGCGCCGCGACCTCCGCCATGAACATTGGATCGTCTTCCTCGTCCTCGTAGCTTGGCTCCAGAGAACTCGGGGATTGGCCCGCCGCAAAGAGAGCTTGGGAACGGAGGTCTGTGGCGCCGACCGCCGCCACGATTTCTGCACGGCGCTCCGGCGTCAGCATCTTGTAGTAAGTGATCTTGTGGCGCACCATGGCTTTTCGGCGAACTAGGGGACGCTTGATGCGGGCTAGGGGATCGAAAGGTGGGGGAATGGGCTGGAGATTTGGTGTGGTTTTAGGGCAGTGGCTGGCGTAGGCCGAGCAGCGAAGGTTCTGGTGTGAATAGTGGTTCCGGTGACGACCGGTCAATCGGTTTTGACTGTACATCGCTCTTGTCGCGTTCGCGTTGCAGCCCGGCACGCTGGACCCTCCACGTCGCTCACCGAATGGAACGCGCTTCGTCTTGTGTTTTCGCTCGCTTGTGGGACCGCAGTTGAGAGCAAACCGACGTCCCTCCCCCTCCCCCGCCTGCGTCATTTATTATACCACCACTCCCTCCATTTTATGCAGAGTAAATAAAAACAGAGGGAGTATACTACGGATGAGGATCCCCTGACGTGGCCGAACCCATTGAGTAACTGACATGCGGGGCCTAGCAAGCATGGGGTCCGCCAGTAAGTGACCGAAAGGGAGGGTAAGGCAGGGATACCTACGTCAGAGGATCCACTTCCACTATACTACTTTGACCAAATGTTAGAGTAATAATATATGACATGCAACTTACACAAATGTTAGAGTAATAATATATGACATGCAACTTACACAAAGCATACAGGGTCTAATGCGTTTTTCGAGGCTAACTTTGACCAAATGTTAGAGTAATAATATGTGACATGCAACTTACACAAAGCATACAGTCAAATTCGTATGTGAAAGGAGTTTCCAATGATATAATTTTCACATTATACATCTCATGTACTATTAATCTTGTCAATAGTCAAATTGGAAACCATCTCGAGTACAAATCTAGGAGTACGTACGAATCTAACAATATTGATTGGGCGTTGTTGAATGTTGATACCTTTTTGATCAAAGTAGAGATACTTTGACTACACATAAAACTTATATGTAAACTAGAAAGGATAGGGGGAGCATATTGTACGTTCAAAAACGAAACGAACATTGAATACCCTTTATATATGATTTGCGGATGCTATGATCACCGGTTCAAAATTTTGAATCCGCCTTAGGTATCACGTGCCCCCACTCGTTCCCTCTCGATTTCATCTTGGGGTCCGGAGATCTATTGAAAGAGGACTAGGGTGGGTACATGCAAATGATACTCGGCGAAATGTTCAAATGAGGCATGCAGGAGGATGGACTCGACTGGAGGGCGACATGATCGATGGAGAGGAGGGTTGGAGAGGAATGAGAAATAAGCAAACCCCACATGTTATACTTGAACGGCTCAAGTAAACAATAAGTTGTCTCGCTTGGCCTACATAGTGAAAGGCCTAATGGGCAACGCGGAGCACTGACGCTCGAATATGGCCAGGAAAACAGGGAAACCGACATGTGGGGCACACCCGTCGGGATGACGTAGCGCAGACTAGTCCAATGGAGGAGCTGGCCCACGACCTCCTCGCCACCGACAACCGTTCATGTGGGTCGTTGGGGCCAACAACGGGGCACAGCTCCAGCACCGCCTCTGGACACGGCGACCGCGGTGAGCAACACGCTCATATCGTCGCTAGACACGGTCGGTTTCAGTGTACCGAGGGTGGCGTTAGTGCTGTGGCACGACCAACGGTATGTTTGGTTTGTGCCCAAGGTTGCCCCATCAAAGCATTGGGTAGCCAAAAGTTTGGTTGAGGTATTGGTTGCCCATGATTTGGCCGACATTTGCAAGAAAAATGAACTAGAGTTGGCTAGAGTTCATTGGCATGCCAAAGAAATGGCAACCATCCAAACAAAGACTAATCTTTGGGTCATGACCAAAATTTTGGTTGAGGTATTGGCTGCCCATGATTTGGCCGACATTGGCAAGAAAAATGAACTAGAGTTGGCTAGAGTTCATTGGCATGCCAAAAATGGGCAACCATCCAAACAAAGACCAATCTTTGGGTCATGACCAAAATTTTGGTAAGGTGCACTTTGGCCACAATCCAAACACACCCCAACACCCGGCTCGTCGAGGATGCACGGGGCGCCGCGACGCGTCCGCGGAGTGGTGTAGCGCGGCCAACTTCATCCTCTGGACCTGAGACCATGCCGGGTCGTCTTGCTTTTTCAATGACATGCGGGGATCGCATGTGAGCAAAGGGCATCTCCAACGTTGCCACGACCGCAACTGACTACCCTGGCACACCAAAACCCTCGTCCCTCGCGCCGTCGCGCGGTGCGTTCCCAGCCGTCGCCAGCTGCCCGCATTCATGCCGTCCGTTCGTATGTCGTCGTTAAGAGGCTCGGTGCCCGAGGAACCAACTCTGGCGACTTAATGACGCACCCGGACGCTTGGCCTCACCGGAATGCGCTACTTAAAGCGGCAATGCCCAGCTAACCTCCACACCATAGCGCATCGTCCTCCTACCTGGCACCACATCCGCCATGACCGCAAGTGCGAACGCTCTGCGGGAGAGCTTGTCTTCGGGGATGAAGCTCGAGGTTGCCGCCCTCGCTCAAGTCGCCTCTCGCGACGCAATAGCGGTGTAGCCGGACGCGGACGCGACCGCACAAGTGGTGGCCACGCCGGCGGCCGACAACGGGAGCACCGTCAGCCACGCGTCCTACTTGCCGCCGTCCAACATCTGGCACCGCCGAGGTCGGGGACTCCTCCGAGGATGAGTAGGGCATGGGAGGCGGCAGGGCATGGTGTGCCAACTGGCCGGTCCGTATCCCGTGTTCTACTCTTCCTCGCCGGAGACCGCACCTTCACTTCACGGGTTTTGAACCCCGCCCCCGTACATAGAGATCGCAGATGGAGGACGTCGGTCGCCGCCGTAGAATAGGTTTGGGGTCGGGTTTCTTTTATTTTTCTGTCCTATAAAAGTTTGAAATGTAATGAAAATCTGCCGTGTTTGCATTAATCTCGGCCGGTGTATATGAACTTTCACAATAATATACATATTGTAGGAGTACTAGCAAGATGCCCGTGCGTTGCACGGAAGATCAAGATCTTGTGGGAGAAAAGGATGAATGAGGGAAAGCCTTATCTGCAAGTGTGGAGAGGAGTGCGGGTAAATTGTCATAGTTTCCTTCCTATTCGTTAGATATAGATCAGACGGCCAATATTGCAGGATGACAGGCACACCATCATCACCAACTCTGCTTTTTATTGAACCGAGACAAATCTAACATGCGAAGTAAAATAAACACATAGGGTCTATACATACACAAATTATCTTAGGCACTCCAATAGTACGTCCACTACACATTCATGCATTTCACATCTTTCTACATCTACGGGAACCTACGAAAGGGTTAACGTAAATTGCCTCTCTCTCTCCTCCCCTGATTTTCATGGTGGTGGGCCCCTCCCTCCCCCAATCTACAATCAACAGCTCACACGTTTCACATTACGTTAATTACGTAACTGGGATTACGTAGGTGTAGCATTACTCGTCCTAAAAAACCCAACTAAGCCAACCTCCCAGCATATTGCGCGGGAAAAGACCCGGCCGCGCCGTTTTAGTCGGGATTACCGGATTACTAGTAGTAGTATCGATGGATCGAGCGAAGCAACACTTTTTTTTGAGGGGGCGAAGCACCTAGTTTAAACGGAAAAAAGGCGGTACACTCCCAACACTCCTATCGCGGTCGCATTGCACCCCACACACGTTCGGTCCTGCACACGGCTCACACAAACGGAACGCGCTTCGGCTTGCCTCTTCACTGACACGTGGGACTACACTTGGAGAAACCGACCATGTGCCAAACTCCCCCCGCCCACCGCGCGAAAATCCTCCCCCCCCCCACTCCCAAAAATTCCCCCCAAATCCGATTCAACCGCCCTTCGGCCAGCTAGCCAATAATATT
>NC_057811.1:332447455-332468096 GCF_018294505.1 Triticum aestivum | reverse complement strand
CCCTGCCCCCCTCCACTCCATTCGCTCCGCCAAAGACGCCCTCCCCACCGCGCCGATACGTTGGCGCCGCGGTTCGGCGATCCTCTTGCTCCCACAGTACGCTCTCGTAGACTGCCGTCCTCTAGCCGCGCCGCCACCTCTGGCTACGTTCTTGTGGAGGTGCACGGTGGTCAGCGCCGCCACCGCTGGCGACGTTCGTGTGGAGACGCACGGCGGTCAGCTTCTCCCATGGTACGTGCATTCTAGACTGAGGCCCCGTTCATGTCTGTGTAGCGCTGAATGTTAGCTGATAGACGCTGTTAATCTCACTGTTTGCCGAAGTAGTTTACTGTCAATATGCTCTGCTAAAGAAGCTTCCTTGCCCTGTTCTGCACTAAATCTGCTTAGCTGAGATGGCATGCCAAGGCCGATTAGTTGCTAAAATATCCTGCCATATATTTATCGTGACGTAGATTGCCATGGTCTAGTAGCCAATCTGTTAGGTGAAATAGCTCTACACCGTTTTATACTCGATCTTTGTTGCTGCGATGGCCTTCGATAGTTCGATGGCTGTGTGCTCGGCCTCATTGACTGCTGAAACAACCTGCCATAATTTGGCACTCAAATCTGTTTGCTTAATTAGCTTTACATATATTTCGTTACTTAGATCTGCTCGTCCAAATATCTTGCCATAGCTTTAGACATCGACCTAGGTATTTTTTTTCTGGACTTCATAAAAAAGTGTTTTTCCTGTAATATCTAGTAGAAGAACTAATTTGTATGTCTAACAGATGGACAGGACTTGGATAACTTCTGCTCGAAGATTCTCCACTGCATATGTCGAGGGGGTTGAAAACTTCATGAACTTTATCAGAGCTGAGTACGGTGGTCCGAAATCAGATGTGCTCTGCCCGTGTAGCAGTTGTATAAATTCAGTTACAAGACCCCAGTCAACTGTGCAAAATCATCTACACTTGTATGGAATGTCGGTCACATATACTAGGTGGGTTCATCATGGTGAAGCTGTGAACGTCAGTGTTATTGACTACGTGGAAGCAGCAGATCACCATCTTGATCTGCCTGATGCTCAGGTGGAAGAGGAGGAGGAGGTGGTGGTGGCGGAGCCAGTGAGTTTGACCAACATTGAAACAATGCTACGAAATGCTCGTGCATTCCATGAACTTTCACCTGCAGAAGAAAAACGGTGGGCCCGCATGTTGGAACAATGCAACGTTGCTGTCACCCCAGGAAATAAGCTGTCAGTATTCTCAGCTATGGTCACCTTTCTTCAGGTGAAGACATCTGAGCGGATGACCAACAAATCATTCAATGCGATGTTGGCTGCTTTCCGCGAATCTTTCCCAGATGCGTCTGAGCTGCCACACACCTACAGTAAAATCAAGAATTTCCTTCGTGCAGTTGGAATTGGATATGATATGATCCATGTTTGTAAGAATAATTGTGTTCTGTTCCGGAAGGATTATGCCAACTTAAGTGAATGCCCGAAATGCAAATCATCAAGATGGAAAGATCGCGATGCTGTGAAGAAGATTCCTCATAATGTTCTGAGACATTTTCCAATTATACCAAGATTGCAGAGGTTGTTTCATGATGCTGAAACAAGAGAGGATGTACTGTGGCATTCTAGGAACCAAGAGTACAGAGATCAGAATGTAATGAGCCATCCATCTCATGGTAGTGAGTGGAAAAGCTTCAACGATAAACACAAAGAGTTTGCTGCTGACCCGAGACACATTAGACTTGGCTTAGCTTCAGATGGATTTAACCCATTTGGCCACCAGAGCGCCACATATAGCATGTGGCCAGTGCTTGTTATCCCTTACAACATGCCTCCAAATGTCTACACCAAAGAATCAAACTACATGATGGCCTTGCTCATCCCAGGTCCAAAAAGTCCTGGAAAGGATTTAGATTTGTTCATGGAGCCTCTTATGGAGGAACTTCAACAGCTATGGAAGGGTGTTCTCACTCGAGACCTATATAGCAGCCCACCAGCTGATTTGTTTCTGCGTGCTGTTATAATTTGGTGCATCCATGATTATCCGGCTTTGGGCACTATGTCAGGGCGAACGACACATGGTTACAATGCATGTGTTCGCTGTGACAGGAATCCGCTGTGATACGCAATACTTAGCAAGATCTGTTACATTGGACACCGCCGTTTCCTTGCCAAGGACAAGCCGCATCCTAGAAAATACTGAAGACATGTGTTCAATGCAAAGCATGAAAACCGTTGTGCGCCAAAGAGGCTCACCGCCGATGAGTTGCAAGTGGAATTAGAGAAGGTCAGGCATATTACACCAGGAAACCATCCTGGTAATGGTAGCGGGAAAAGGAAGCGTGGCAGGGTAGAAGAGAGATTATTGTTTACCCGCAGGTCCACTTTGTGGGACTTGGAGTATTGGAAAGATTTGGATCTGCGGCATAATCTTGATGTGATGCACATCGAGAAAAATATATGTGACAACATTGTCGGCACACTTCTTAATATTGAAGGCAAGACGAAAGATACCTTAAAATCTAGGATTGATTTGACACACCTGGGTATCAGAAAGGATTCGCAGGTGCAAGATGAAGGTAAACCACGGGATATGGCACCAGCTGTGTACGTCTTGGACAAGGTAAAAAGAAAAGAATTTTGCGAGGTCCTGTCACGTGTGAGATTCCCACATGGATTTGCTTCCAACCCTGAAAGAAGAGTCAGTGCAGATGGAAACAAGGTACAAGGGTTGAAAACTCATGACTGCCACGTCCTACTTCAAAGGGTTTTACCTGTTATCCTTAGAGGATTGGGCCGCCCTGACTTATACAGAGCAGTTGCAGAGTTGGGACAATTCTTCAGGGAACTCTGCAGTAGGAATATCAGGATAGATGCTTTGGAGCGTCTTAGAGACAAGATACCAACTATCCTATGCGACCTTGAGAAGATATATCCTCCAGCCTTCTTTGATGTGATGGTGCATTTGGATGTTCATCTACCTGATGAGGCACTACTTAGAGGTCCAGTACAGTATGGCTGGATTGTAACGCCCCGAGACCGATGCTCCAGAAGCCTTCAATGTTCTTCGTTGCCATCGTGTGTTTTATTTTGTTGTTGTTGCATTTCATCATGTCATCATACGCATTGCATCCACATGTTTTCTTAAAACTCGTGGTCCGTTCGTAGTTCCCGCTTCTCCCTGTTGCCTTCGTTGTCCCTTTCAAGACCAACCGTTCTTTTGTTGTCCGACCGTTTGAGCCTCTCTGCACAGTGCACAAAACCCCTTCTCGCGCGCGTCCGAAACCTGTCCCGAACCCGATCCGCTCAGTCATCACCGTTGGGTCCGGATCATCCCCAAACATCTATAAAGCATCTCCGTTTTCTTAATTGGACATCCTAACCTATATTTTCCCAGCCGTCTGATTACGATCGTAGGGACGTGATAGCCCCTACCCTAATCTCATTGCAGTATAAATAGTGGACAACCCTAAAATCTAGGGACCTATCCCATCCTCCCAGCCGCGCCGCCACTCCACCAAATCCCCATCGGGATCCATCCCTCCCCAACCATCGCTCGCCACCTACAGCCTCCAGATCCCCTCGCCCTCCACCTCGCTCGATCCAGCGCCTCCCCTGTCCCTCCTCGATTCCCACCGAACCACCCAATCAATCCATCGATCCAACATCGTTGATCCCTCGATCCAGGAGCTCTTGTCCGAGGCTCCAAGCTTCCCTGCCTCCACGAACACGAGCGCCCATGGCCTTGTGCCCCTGCTGTCCTAGCAACAGCAACAACAACCTCGCCGGAGTCGCCACCGGGGCTTCAGCCATGCCCGTGCCCTCCTCCACGCGCTGCCCCGCCGGACCTCTCCTGCAGCCCGAGTCCCTCTCCCCGCGCGCCTGTCTCCTCTTGTTGTTCTGCCTCACCACCGGAGCTCCTTCGCCCGAGCACCCATGGAGAGGGCCTCCCGAGCCTCCTCGCGCCGTGCCAGTGAGCCCGCCCTACCGGCGACCTCCAGGCTAGTCCCTCGCGCGCCGTCCTTCTCCTCCTTCCTTCCTTCTTTTCTTCTATGCGTCCTCAACTCCCTCTCGACTCTCTCTGTACAGGAAACCACCATGGCCACCGACCCCCTGCCTCGCCTTGGATCTCGCCGGGTTGCCGCCTCGCTGCTTGGATCCGCCGTCCCCGCGCCTTCTGGCCTCCTTCGCGCTCGATTCTCGCTGTTCCCGAGTCCCCCTGCTGCCATGGACACCAAGCCGACCTTCTTCGAGCCCTGCTTCCCCTGTAGGCGGCCCCGTTCGTCTCCAGCCGCGCGCCTGCATCGATGGGGTCAGCGCTCCCGAGCGCGTTGACTACGCCCTGCCTCGCCCCGATCTGCCTGCGTGGCCCGCAGCCAGCGCCAGGCCTCCTCTGCTTCCAGTCGGGCCTCAGCCCGTGGTGAGCAGCCCAGATCCATCAGTTTCGGCCCGTGCATGTTTTTTTCCTTGCTGCGAATTTATCTAATTATCCAGTGAACTGCAGTTTTTACAGAAAAACCCTCATGTTCATGCATGTAATAACTAATTAACCATGCATCGGTTTAAAATGTTTTATATATGTAAAATGTTTAGAATTCTGTCTAGTTTCATAATATGCTACTTTCATCCATGTTTGAAATGTTTAAGTTGCTGTTTGCTTTAATTTGCTCAAATGCCATGTTAAAATGATTTATTTCATAACTAATTAACCGTAGCTCCATTTTAAATAAACTTTATATGTAAATGGGGTAGAAAAATGCCTAGTTTAACTTGGTGCACTTTATTTTCCTGTTTAACAACAATAAAATATGGTTTTAGGAAGAACAGTACCAATTCCAAAATATGCATATGAGGATTTTCCGGAATTGTTGTTTGTTGTTCCGTCCTCGGTTAAACTTGCCTAAATAGTTAGTTTACTTATGTTTCACCTCTTGCCATGTTTAATAACATTTAATATTGTTGGGTACATAAATGGGAGAGAACTAAATAATCGAATGTGGTGTTTCGTCTATATGCAACTCATTGCATATTGAGCTCCACTTAATTTGTAGTGTTGTTTGTTGCATTTGCCATGCCATGAATCATTAGACCGGACATGCATCATACTTGATTGTGCATCATGCCATGTTCATGTGATGGTTGTTTACCATGTTGTTTGCTTCTTTCCGGTTTGCTTCTCTCGTTAGCTTCGGTTTCGTTCTGGAGTTGTGAGGATTCGTTCGACTACGTCCGTTTGTCTTCTTCATGGACTCGTTCTTCTTCCTTGCGGGATCTTAGGCAAGATGACCATACCCTCGAAATCACTTCTATCTTTGCTTTGCTAGTTGTTCGCTCTATCGCTATGCTTGCGCTACCTACCACTTGTTTTAACATGCCTCCCATATTGCCATGTCAAGCCTCTAACCATCCTTTCCTAGCAAACCGTTGTTTGGCTAAGTTACCGCTTTTGCTCAGCCCTTCTTATAACGCTGCTAGTTGCAGGTGAAGATGAAGTTGGTTCCATGTTGAAACATGGATATTTTGGGATATCACAATATATCTTATTTAATTAATGCACCTATATACTTGGTAAAGGGTGGAAGGCTCGGCCTTATGCCTGGTGTTTTGTTCCACTCTTACCGCCCTAGTTTCCGTCATACCGGTGTTATGTTCCTTGATTTTGCGTTCCTTACGCGGTTGGGTGATTTATGGGACCCCCTTGACAGTTCGCTTTGAATAAAACTCCTCCAGCAAGGCCCAACCTTGGTTTTAACATTTGCCACCTAAGCCTTTTCCCTTGGGTTCTGCAGACTCAAGGGTCATCTTTATTTTAAACCCTCGGGCCAGTGCTCCTCTGAGTGTTGGTCCAACCTGTCAGCCGCCGGTGGCCACCAGGGGCAACTCTGGGCTCGCCTACCGGAAGTTGGGACAATCCGGTGTGCCCTGAGAACGAGATACGTGCGACTCCTATCGGGATTTGTCGGCACATCGGGAGGCTTTGCTGGTCTTGTTTTACCATTGTTGAAATGTCTTGTAAACCGGGATTTCGAGACTGATCGGGTCTTCCCGGGAGAAGGAATATCCTTCGTTGACCATGAGAGCTTATAATGGGCTAAGTTGGGACACCCCTGCAGGGTATAAACTTTTGAGAGCCGTGCCCGCGGTTATGTCGCAGATGGGAATTTGTTAATGTCCGGTTGTAGAGAACTTGACACTTGACTTAATTAAAATGCATCAACCGCGTGTGTAGCCGTGATGGTCTCTTTTCGGCGGAGTCCGGGAAGTGAACACGGTTCTTGTGTTATGCTTGAACGTAAGTAGTTTCAGGATCACTTCTTGATCACTTCTAGCTTCACGACCGTTGCGTTGCTTCTCTTCTCGCTCTTATTTGCGTATGTTAGCCACCATACATGCTAGTGCTTGCTGCAGCTCCACCTCACTACCCTTTCCTACCCATAAGCTTAAATAGTCTTGATATCGCGGGTGTGAGACTGCTGAGTCCTCATGACTCACCAGATATTTGCAAACAGTTGCAGGTGCCGATGATACCAGTGCAGATGATGCAACGAGCTCAAGTGGGAGTTCGACGAGGAACTTGGTCGTTACTATGTTTCGTTTCCTGATGATCAGTAGTGGAGCCCAGTTGGGACGATCGGGGATCTAGCATTTGGGGTTATCTTCTTTTTATTTGGACTTGACCGTAGTCGGTCTATGTGTGTATCTTGAATGATGTATGAATTTATTTATGTATTGTGTGAAGTGGCGATTGTAAGGCAACTCTCTTTATCCCATTCTTGTTCACTACCTGGGATTGTGTGAAGATGACCCTTCTTGCGACAAAACCTAGAATGCGGTTATGCCTCTAAGTCGTGCCTCGACACGTGAGAGATATAGCCGCATCGTGGGCGTTACAAGTTGGTAATCAGAGCCATCCCCGACTTAGGAGCCCCCTGCTTGATCGAATCGATGACGTTGTTGAGTCTAGAACAAAATGTTTTGAGTCTTAGGATTAGATATATCGGAGAGTAGGATTCTTTTACTCCTCAGTCCCTTCGTCGCTCTGGTGAGGCCTCTTGACGCAGATGTTTTGACTTTCCTCTCCTCAAATTTCACTAATTTTTTTTAGGATGACGCAGGTATCTTGGAATCGTTCCGATGGTTTTGTGACGAGAACATTGTTCTTGGTGCCTCCTGACATTTAGGGGTTGTGGCAGTGTCCCGGGGAGTTGAGCTCCGAGGTGTTGTCGTCACAATTTTATCGTTGCAGTTCTTGAATACCTGAGTTTCGCCGACATCGAAAATCTCTTTTATGCAGTTGTTGGTGAGATCACCTCGACGCCACCCAGTACTGGGGCAGGAGTATTGCCATAACTCGTATAACGGATGCTTTTCGAAGGTTGAGGTACACGATTTCCGGAGTTTTCCTGGTTATGTTTTGACGGATGGATACAGCTGGATCTAGGGATTGTTAGTTTGGGTGAGATATATTGCGTCCCCTGTATCCCCAACAACAGATTGCATAACCATAAAGTTTCGGGAGTTTTATAGGTGGGAATTCAAGTAGCTCCTAGGATATCTTTTCGACGGATGTATGATTTGAGATTGGGGTCCAACGTCTAGTGGTTCGCTTTTCACGGTCGATTTACAGTGGTCGCGAGACGTCTTAAAGAATCCTTGGCTATGCCGATTCGGGGACGTCTTGTTTGTCATTCGTGACGTCCGCTGTACGTCGTGCCCGTGGGGCCTCATCACGAACACTTTGGGCAAAATCTCTATTATATGTTTGTTCCGGCTTATTCTGCGAGCCAATCCTTTGTTTTGTTTTAAGTTGTGTTATTCGAGTTGCTTCATTGTCAGGTGTTGATTACCTACCTTTTCTAAGTGGTGTTCTCATATTCCTATGTGGATACTAATCCTTCTTGATCATCGAGATTCCCATCTTAATTCTATTTCCAACCGGTGCGTTTCTCTTCGAGATGATCCCATCATTCTCCCCATCCGGAAGATCAATTATAAGTTTTCTCAACGTTGTTTGTTCCATATGCCCCAAGTTGCCTTTGGTTTTCCCGCCCTCCCACTCTCTTTCTTCAAGGACTCAGATTTCTAATCGGGTATCCATCTTATTGATGGGAAGTCTCTCCATTCTTTTCCGTCAGTGTTCTTATCGGGTGATTTCCCATGAAGATGCTCAACAGTTTCAAGTTCATCATCCTTCGTTGTTGTTTCTTCTCCGGTGGATCCAATTCAAGCTTACAGTGTTGATCATATACCTTTCCTCGTTTCAAAATTTTTCCCATGCCGGTGCACCTCTTAAGCGTTCATCTCTCTTTATTCATATCCGAAGTGACGAAGATATCTCAGAAGATTCGCGTTTCCATTCTGGATCCGTTCAAGTTATTTCGAGGTTGTTATCTCATTCAAGCCACCTAATTCAACCGGTGCAGTCTCTCTTAAAAATCATTCCAATGGTGTATTTTTTTTGAGTGGGCCTTAACCCACAGGTCTTTTCCCAGGATCTTACCGACTCTTCTAATTCTTTCCGGAGTTTTTCTCAAATTATTTTCAAAGTTTGACGTAAGAATGAATTTTCATCAGTCATATGTCTTTCTCCAAGATCCTTCAAATTCTTTCATCGTTGGTTCAACCTTCTATTCTTCATTCCGGAGTGCCTCAACAATTCATGGTGGTGTTTCTCATCATCATTATAAACATTTGAAGACCGAAGAAGAATTTCTCCTAAATCTTGGTCCGTTCTCTCAAAGATTCATGGTTCTAGCTTGATGCCACCCTCTCATAATTGTTCTTGATTGTGAGAATTCTTTTCACCCATCCGGAGCAATTCAGGAGTCTTTTTAATTTGATTCTCCGGAGCCCATCATCTTTGAATTATTCATTCTCAGCTTTCAGATCTCATTCTCCAAATCTTATCGGTGCATCGTTCAAATATCCTCTAATCAGTTCATGATCTTTTCGTTCTCATGTGTCTAAATTCTGTCAAGTATCTTTATTCATTTTCTAATTCTTCCCGGTGAATTGCGCCTTTGCTACTTTCATTTCCAATTCTTACGGTGGTTCGTTCAAGAGTTCTCTTCCTTGGTTATCATATCAATTCATTCGTTCTTTCCAAATCCTACCGGCGGATCGTTGAAGACTTTTCTCAAGTTTGTGCTATATCTATCTTAATCCCTTCTACGAGAATAAGTAGTATGCCAAATCCGTTGCTTTTCATCAATATAAATTGATGAAGGATACGCATAACATAATTCTTGTTCTTGTTTCATCCAAGTGATTAATTCCTTCTTCTGGAGTTCGTAGTGATATCAATTTCTCAGTTATATGTGTTCATCTTCTTCCGGAGTTCCAAGTTTTCCGCATTATCTCGTCGCGAAGCTCCATCTAAATCATCACAAGGCTTCACCTTGTGTTGTCAACTTCTCTTTCTTTCTATCATCCTTTTGTTTACCGGAGTTCTTCATGGAGGCTCTACATGGTGCTTCGTCAAGGATTCCTTTCATTCTTCAATTGTTCTTCAAGATTTCTCTCGGAGTCAAGATCCGTCAAGCTATACTCTAAAATAAACATGGTGCTCAACACATGTTTGTTTTGAGGAGTTCAAGCATTCTTCATCTTGCATTCCGAAGTGCAATTATTTCTCTCTTATCTTTTGAGGTGGTGTTATGTCATTCTTGATAATTTTCTTCATGTTTCATGATTCACAAGTTGACAAGAATGTGATATTTAAACCCATCATATTTTCTTCGTCCATGAGTTGTTTCAACCCATAATAATCTCTTTGTTGGAGTTATCTTGGTATAGATTTCACTTAAAGCCTTCTCGAAGGAATGTTGCTAATTGTGGTGTCTATCAATGATCCAAGTTTTCTCCTATCCTCTCGGCGAGATAAGTTTTCATCTCTTCGCTGATCTCAAGCAAGCAATTTATTTCGTTAGTGGCAGAATTTCACCTCAAGTTTTGAGATGTCTCCATAAGCCCACGAAGATCATATCCTTTCTTTGTTGATTTTTCAACAACTCCGTTCTATCCTTCTTTTAAGGATGCTCTCTCAAATTCACTTAAGGTAGAACATGTTGTTTTCTTCTCCGTTCTTTTCATTGCATTCTTTCATTTCTACCGGAGGCATTGTGATATTGCTCTCTTCGACCCATCTTCTTGTTTTGTCAAGATCATCTTCTTTCCTTGCTTATCCATTTAACCGGAGTGTTGTGTCATCTCTTTAATTTCTTTTCATCTTATCAAGTTTTCCTTCTCTTTTTCAACCGGAGTGCTGTCAAAATTATGTCATTCTTGTTCCTTGACTATCTCATTATACCAGTGTGGTTTCATATTCTTTTGGTTCGTTAAGCCCTTGTTTCATGTCTTTCAACCCACAAGGTTCTCATAATGTTGCTTGTTCCTCGTGTCTAACGGAGTGTTTTCAATCTCGTCCATCTCCCTTGTATTCTCTCTTTTAGTTTGTTCAATCTCTCAAGGTTCGTGGTTTCACTCGTTTGTCAAAGAAGCAACTTAGCCTTACTTCTTCTCTTCCTCTTCCGCTTTTCTCCGGCGCCATCCTAGATCTCGGGACGAGATCCTCTTGTAGTGGTGGAGTGTTGTAACGCCCCGAAGACCGATGCTCCAGAAGCCTTCAATGTTCTTCGTTGCCATCGTGTGTTCTATTTTGTTGTTGTTGCATTTCATCATGTCATCATACGCATTGCATCCACATGTTTTCTTAAAACTCGTGGTCCGTTCGTAGTTCCCGCTTCTCCCTGTTGCCTTCGTTGTCCCTTTCAAGACCAACCGTTCTTTTGTTGTCCGACCGTTTGAGCCTCTCTGCACAGTGCACAAAACCCCTTCTCGCGCGCGTCCGAAACCTGTCCCGAACCCGATCCGCTCAGTCATCACCGTTGGGTCCGGATCATCCCAAACATCTATAAAGCATCTCCGTTTTCTTAATTGGACATCCTAACCTATATTTTCCCAGCCGTCTGATTACGATCGTAGGGACGTGATAGCCCCTACCCTAATCTCATTGCAGTATAAATAGTGGACAACCCTAAAATCTAGGGACCTGTCCCATCCTTCCAGCCGCGCCGCCACTCCACCAAATCCCCATCGGGATCCATCCCTCCCCAACCATCGCTTGCCACCTACAGCCTCCAGATCCCCTCGCCCTCCACCTCGCTCGATCCAGCGCCTCCCCTGTCCCTCCTCGATTCCCACCGAACCACCCAATCAATCCATCAATCCAACATCGTTGATCCCTCGATCCAGGAGCTCTTGTCCGAGGCTCCAAGCTTCCCTGCCTCCACGAACACGAGCGCCCATGGCCTTGTGCCCCTGCTGCCCTAGCAACAGCAGCAACAACCTCGCCGGAGTCGCCACCGGGGCTTCAGCCATGCCCGTGCCCTCCTCCACGCGCTGCCCCGCCGGACCTCTCCTGCAGCCCGAGTCCCTCTCCCCGCGCGCCTGTCTCCTCTTGCTGATCTGCCTCACCACCGGAGCTCCTTCGCCCGAGCACCCATGGAGAGGGCCTCCCGAGCCTCCTCGCGCCGTGCCATTGAGCCCGCCCTACCGGCGACCTCCAGGCTAGTCCCTCGCGCGCCGTCCTTCTCCTCCTTCCTTCCTTCTTTTCTTCTATGCGTCCTCAACTCCCTCTCGACTCTCTCTGTACAGGAAACCACCATGGCCACCGACCCCCTGCCTCGCCTTGGATCTCGCCGGGTTGCCGCCTCGCTGCTTGGATCCGCCGTCCCCGCGCTCTCTGGCCTCCTCCGCGCTCGATTCTCGCTGTTCCCGAGTCCCCCTGCTGCCATGGACACCAAGCCGACCTTCTTCGAGCCCTGCTTCCCCTGTAGGCGGCCCCGTTCGTCTCCAGCCGCGCGCCTGCATCGATGGGGTCAGCGCTCCCGAGCGCGTTGACTACGCCCTGCCTCGCCCCGATCTGCCTGCGTGGCCCGCAACCAGCGCCAGGCCTCCTCTGCTTCCAGTCGGGCCTCAGCCCGTGGTGAGCAGCCCAGATCCATCAGTTTCGGCCCGTGCATGTTTTTTTCCTTGCTGCGAATTTATCTAATTATCCAGTGAACTGCAGTTTTTACAGAAAAACCCTCATGTTCATGCATGTAATAACTAATTAACCATGCATCAGTTTAAAATGTTTTATATATGTAAAATGTTTAGAATTCTGTCTAGTTTCATAATATGCTACTTTCATCCATGTTTGAAATGTTTAAGTTGCTGTTTGCTTTAATTTGCTCAAATGCCATGTTAAAATGATTTATTTCATAACTAATTAACCGTAGCTCCATTTTAAATAAATTTTATATGTAAATGGGGTAGAAAATGCCTAGTTTAACTTGGTGCACTTTATTTTCCTGTTTAACAACAATAAAATATGGTTTTAGGCAGAACAGTACCAATTCCAAAATATGCATATGAGGATTTTCCGGAATTGTTGTTTGTTGTTCCGTCGTCGTTTAAACTTGCCTAAATAGTTAGTTTACTTATGTTTCACCTCTTGCCATGTTTAATAACATTTAATATTGTTGGGTACATAAACGGGAGAGAACTAAATAATCGAATGTGGTGTTTCGTCTATATGCAACTCATTGCATATTGAGCTCCACTTAATTTGTAGTGTTGTTTGTTGCATTTGCCATGCCATGAATCATTAAACCGGACATGCATCATACTTGATTGTGCATCATGCCATGTTCATGTGATGGTTGTTTACCATGTTGTTTGCTTCTTTCCGGTTTGCTTCTCTCGTTAGCTTCGGTTTCGTTCCAGAGTTGTGAGGATTCGTTCGACTACGTCCGTTTGTCTTCTTCATGGACTCGTTCTTCTTCCTTGCGGGATCTCAGGCAAGATGACCATACCCTCGAAATCACTTCTATCTTTGCTTTGCTAGTTGTTCGCTCTATCGCTATGCTTGCGCTACCTACCACTTGTTTTATCATGCCTCCCATATTGCCATGTCAAGCCTCTAACCATCCTTTCCTAGGAAACTGTTGTTTGGCTAAGTTACCGCTTTTGCTCAGCCCTTCTTATAGCGTTGCTAGTTGCAGGTGAAGATGAAGTTGGTTCCATGTTGAAACATGGATATTTTGGGATATCATAATATCTCTTATTTAATTAATGCATCTATATGCTTGGTAAAGTGTGGAAGGCTCGGCCTTATGCCTGGTGTTTTGTTCCACTCTTGCCACCCTAGTTTCCGTCATACCGGTGTTATGTTCCTTGATTTTGCGTTCCTTACGCGGTTGGGTGATTTATGGGACCCCCTTGACAGTTCGCTTTGAATAAAACTCCTCCAGCAAGGCCCAACCTTGGTTTTAACATTTGCCACCTAAGCCTTTTCCCTTGGGTTCTGCAGACTCAAGGGTCATCTTTATTTTAAACCCCCGGGCCAGTGCTCCTCTGAGTGTTGGTCCAACCTGTCAGCCGCTGGTGGCCACTAGGGGAAACTCTGGGCTCGCCTACCGGAAGTTGGGACAATCCGGTGTGCCCTGAGAACGAGATACGTGCGACTCCTATCGGGATTTGTCGGCACATCGGGCGGCTTTGCTGGTCTTGTTTTACCATTGTCGAAATGTCTTGTAAACTGGGATTCCGAGACTGATCGGGTCTTCTCGGGAGAAGGAATATCCTTCGTTGACCGTGAGAGCTTATAATGGTCTAAGTTGGGACACCCCTGCAGGGTATAAACTTTCGAGAGCCGTGCCCGCGGTTATGTGGCAGATGGGAATTTGTTAATGTCCAGTTGTAGAGAACTTGACACTTGACTTAATTAAAATGCATCAACCGCGTGTGTAGCCGTGATGGTCTATTTTCGGCGGAGTCCGGGAAGTGAACACGGTTCTTGTGTTATGCTTGAACGTAAGTAGTTTCAGGATCACTTCTAGGTTCACGACCGTTGCGTTGCTTCTCTTCTCGCTCTTATTTGCGTATGTTAGCCACCATACATGCTAGTGCTTGCTGCAACTCCACCTCACTACCCTTTCCTACCCATAAGCTTAAATAGTCTTGATCTCGCGGGTGTGAGATTGCTGAGTCCTCGTGACTCACCAGATACTTCCAAACAGGTGCAGGTGCCGATGTTACCAGTGCTGATGACGCAACCGAGCTCAAGTGGGAGTTCGACGAGGAACTTGGTCGTTACTATGTTTCGTTTCCTGATGATCAGTAGTGGAGCCCAGTTGGGACGATCGGGGATCTAGCATTTGGGGTTATCTTCTTTTTATTTGGATTTGACCGTAGTCGGTCTATGTGTGTATCTTGAATGATGTATGAATTTATTTATGTATTGTGTGAAGTGGCGATTGTAAGTCAACTCTCTTTATCCCATTCTTGTTCACTACATGGGATTGTGTGAAGATGACCCTTCTTGCGACAAAACCTACAATGCGGTTATGCCTCTAAGTCGTGCCTCGACACGTGAGAGATATAGCCACATCGTGGGCGTTACATGGATGTACCCTATTGAAAGGCGGCTAGGCACTTTCAAGGGCTATGTTAGGAAAAGAGCTAGACCGAGGGTTCCATTGCAGAGGCCTACATTGCTACAGAAGCGTTGACTTTCTGCTCAAAATACATTGAAACAGCTGATCAGCTTAGCAAAGAGGTGGGTGAAGACAATCCCGGGCTCAATGTTTTCGATTATTCTGTTCGAGTTACAGGGAAGAGTCGACAAGAGGACAAACCTAAAGATTTGGACAAAATGGTTTGGTATGTGTTGAATAACTGTCCTGAGATACTACCTTATATCAAGTAAGTGCAGTACTGCAGCTTATACATTGTAATCTACTAAACTTTCAGCACATTCTTATATATTTAGATGTTTGACGCGATCACTATGTTGTGCAGCATCTACAAAGAGGAGTTACTGCCGCAAAATCAAAGAAACATTGACAAACTGGTTATGGCAGGATTTGCAAAATGGTTCAAGAACCATGTAAGCTTTTGAAGTGCACTGTCAGTTTTTTTAATATATTGAGTACATAAGATGATCAGCTTGTCTATTTTCTAACCATAGGTTAAGAAGATGCGGGAGGATGGGCAGGCAGTTGATGATGCCCTTTACTCACTAGCAATGGGTCCTGATACTCGGGTAAGACATTATGAATCTTGCGTTGTTGGAGATGTGCGCTACAACACCCTTGCACGAGACGAAGGCAGGAAGACACAAAACAGTGCCATCATGAGCACGGATACGTATGACAAAGAGACAACTGAAATGTATGCTAACATAACAGACATTGTTCAGTTGCAGTATATCTCCAGTTTCGAGGATCATCGGTGTGTGGTTCTGTTGTGCTGTCGTTGGTATAACCTGTTTTCTAGGATCGCAAAACCCAGAGCTGATGATTATTTCAAATCCATCAATGTCAAGGCGGCGTACCAGACCAACGAGCCTTTTATTTTGGCAAATCAAGCAACACAGATATTTTTCTTGGAAGACACATTTGCACGTAGCGATGACTGGAGAGTATTGCAAAGGTTTGAGTAGAGGAATTCATTTAATGAAGTTGCACAACAAGATGATGCTTACACTGCTCCTGATGTACAAGATAACACAGATGTTCCTAATATCTTTGAGAACCATCACGTCAATGACGCCGGCGAAAAGATTGCCTGTCGTGCTGTGGACATACAAGAGTTGATCAAGAAGAAGCCAACGTTCGAGGACGTTGAGGACGAAGAAGAAGATGACACCGTGGGGAATTACAATTTAGACTGATACACATGGCGAAGATGTTGACGCTACTGCTGCGGATGATGATTACATTGCTTTTGTCGTATTTGCCTGTCAGAAGATGTTTTTTATCTACTATGTGAAATTGTGTTTGCTATGACAACTGGAACCTGATGAACATGTTGTTTAGTAATTTGTTGTGAGAACATCACTTGTTATGTATGCTGATTTGTGTTTGGTGATTGTATGACAACTAAAACATGATGACATTGTTGTTTAGTTGTACTCATATTTGGCTGTGAAACTTGAATTTGATGACATAGTTTGCTGTTGGACTGCAATTTGCTCGACGTCTTCGAATGAGAACAAAGCTGAACCGACAGGGCCTCTGCTATTTATTTATTTATATGAGCAAAAGGGGATACCCCCTGATTTCCGTTAATAGAAATCATTAGATGTTCACAACACTACGCCCAGCCTGCTACACAGGTTTCATTCATTACTAGTTTCAGCAAAGTGCTCATGTCGTAGCCACTGAATACATCACGAGTGCTACATACACTGCAAATAAAGAGACAATCATCCTACAGAGCACATCGATTTTGACCATTATCTTCACAAGCTCTTTCATCTCCTCATTGCTGTCAAGGCCGTTCAGCAGTTGTTGCTTGGCCATGATCAGAGGAACTGCATCTTTAACCTTCTGCTCTACATCTTCCTCTTCTGCCGTCCCTTCAGTTACTTGTCCAACACCCCAACCTGCTGGTATTGGGATTCCTCGGCTAACCAAATAATCAGCGTAGTTGCATTCCCCCACATCAGCAACTTCCCAGAAATACAAATCACACGAATCTTCCCTTTTCTGCACGAATCAAATTGGAAGATCATCAACCAAACTATTAAAAAAATCAGCAACTGAAAGCAGCAGAACAACACTTAACCATATTATTACCCCATGATTCGGGCATTTGTAGAAGACTCGGCCAGGGTTGCGGATTGTGGTTGAGACGCGACGGATGACTTTGCGTGATTTGCAGCAGTGGCACCACACCAAGGGCAGCGGGTTGCGATGAGCAATCGGCTGCGGTGCGCGTGCCGGCGGGGGTGTGATGAGACCCACAGGCGATGGTACGGGTGGCGACTTGGCGCATATCTGGTTGTTGCCTGCTGAAGAGCAGGTGGACGAGCAGCCAGCGGACATGGTTGCTGTGGCCAGAGCTTCTGATGCTAGGCAGAGTAAGTAGAGAAGAGGAGAAGCGAACGTTGGATATGTCAGTTTCATTACTTGCAGAGTAGCATAGCACCATATATAGTCATAGTCTAGGTTTGGATTCGAACCAGCTACAGGAGCGACCTCCTTGTTTTTCAAAAAAAATTATTTCTCCACCTGACAGCTGGGACCCACCGGCTGTATCTTCGCACGGAAGGAAGTTCCTCCTTGTTTTGCGAAAAAATTATTCATCCCGTTGGCAGCTGGGACCCGTCAGATTTGGTGACTGACTTGTGGGCCTACTAAGCGGACATGTACGCACGACTTTGTCAACTTAATCAACAAATGATTCTAGCAGCCGGACCGTTGGATGTTAATCCAACAGCCGTTCTCCTTCTTCAACCTCTATTCTTGCTCCTGTCTCCCATGGGCGGCACCGCGGCTGTGCTGCCGCGCACCCGAACCAGTGAAGTTTCCCACTCCTCTCCATCTGCGACTCCACTGCCCCGTCTTCCCCATCTCTGGGTCGTTCCAGTCTAGGTGCGCTCGGCACGGTGTGGTCAACGTGGTCAACAACCGAGAGTCATCGGAAGATGACTGTACGTGAGAGGCTGACAGTGGGGACGCACCACGCCCATGGACGCATGCATGCAACGGAACGCGGCGAGGTCAACGTGGTCAAGGAACGACTTCCATCGGAAGTATACTGTACGTGGAGAGTCTCAGCTGGGTCCACGGCCGCAGCAAGTAAGTGCCTCCTTATTACGCCGAAAATAATGATTCCTCCAACTGACAGCAGGGACCCACTGGACGGGCCACCGTATTTTGCGAAAAAACGTTTGCCCCCTGACTGCTAGGACCCACCTGACGGGCCACCGCATTTCGCGAAAAAAACGTTCCCCCCGCTGTCAGCTCGGACCCACCGGAAGTGCCTCCTTATTACGCACAAAAAATTGAATACTCCCCCGGCTAGCTGGGACCCACCTTGGTGGGAGGCTGACTTGTGGGCCTACTAAGTTGATGGGGACGAAGGGCTTTGTCAACTTAGTCAATATGAACGATTCTAGCTCCAGTGACCGTACGATGTCCATCCAACGGCCGTAGTGCTTCTTCAACCTTTGGTCTTCTTGCTCCAGCCGCCCAAAGCAGCGCCGGTCGTGCCGCATGCTCCTGCCTCCCGTGGCCGGCTATGCTGCCGCGGAGGCCTCACCACCCCCTACTATTCCCGCCGCTGGCCAGGCCCTGCGGCGACGGCAGCCTCACACCGCAGCCGAACCAGTGAACCCCCGTACTCCTCTCCACGCGGCTTCCACTGCCGCGTCTTCCCCGGCTCCGCGTCGTCCCCTTCCTAGGCCTCGCCGTCGTCCACCGCCGTGGTGCTCTCCGCGCGGCGTGGTCAACATGGTCAAGGAACGACTTCCATCGGAAGAGTACTGTACGTGGAGAGGCTGACAGCTGGGTCCACGGCCACAGCCCAGTTTTTTTGTGATTTGCCAAGTAAGTCGCTTTGTCAGGCCTGTTGGGCTGCAAATCTTTCAAGACGAGGAGAGCTTTCATTCGGCTGGCCGAGAAAATGGCCCATCAGTAATGAGAAATGGGTTGTACATTTTTAAAACACATCAAACCGGCAATTAGTTTCAAATATCTTTTTTTTCATTTTGAGATTTTAAATTACATTAATTTTTATGCGTGGAGAATTTGTTGGATTTTATATTTATATACATTTATTTTTAAAATCAGTTTGAATGTGAGTCGAAATTTCGGGATTAAAAACAGTTCGGACCGCACCGAAATATGCAAATTTCGTATAATTTTTTAACCGTGGCCACAATATGGGCTGTAATGCTAACAAAAAGAATATGGGCTCCAAAAAAAACCTTAATAATTAGCAAATGGGCTGTAAATTATTAGAAATAATGGCAGATGGGCTGTATGCTGTTTTCCACAGATTTGAGGCTTTCCTAAAAAAAAGGTTGACGCACAAGCAGTGACTGTTGGATGACCATCCAACGGCCGTCGTGCTTCTTCAATCTCTGCTCTTCCTGCTCCAGCCGCTCAAACAAGCGCCGGCAGGACTGCCTGCTCCCTCCTCCCCGTGGCCGGCTCTGCTGCCGCGCAGGCCTCACCGCCCCATCGTACTCCCATCGCTGGCCTAGCCATCCCTCTACTCACCCACACCTGCTGTTATTCTCCAGTGACGGCAGACGAACCAGTAAACCCTCGTACAGTCGTACTCCCCTCCGCGTGGGAAACAACAGCCGAGTCTCCCTGCCTCCGTGTCGTTCCCTTCCTAGGCCTCGCCGTCGTCCACCGCCCTGGTGCTCTCGGCGCGGCCTGGTCAACGTGGTCAATGACCGACATGCATCTGAAGTGGACTGTACGTGGAGAGGCCGACAGCTGGGTCCACGGCCGCACGCAAGGAAATGCCTCCTTATTACGCGCAAAATAATGATTCCTCCACCTGACATCTGGGACCCACCGAAAGGGCCTCTGTATTTCGCGAAAAAAACGTTACCGCCGCTGATAGCTCGGACCCACCAGCTATATCTTCGCACGCAAGGAAGTGCCTCCTTATTACGCACAAAAAAATGAATACTCCCCCAGTTAGCTGGGACCCAGTATAGTGGCAGGCTGACTTGTGGGCCTACTAAGTTGACGGGGACGGAGGGCTTTGTCAACTTAGTCAATATGCATGATTCTAGCTCCAATGACCGTACGATGTCCATCCAACGGCCGTAGTGCTTCTTCAACCTCTGGTCTTCTTGCTCCAGCCGCCCAAACCAGCGTCGGTCGTGCCTCGTGCTCCTGCCTCCCATGGCCGGCTGCGATGCGGCGGAGGCCTCACCGCCCCTACTACTCCCACCGCTGCCCAGGCCATCCCTCTACTCACCCACACCCCCTGTTATTCTGCGGCGATGGCAGCCTCACACCGCAGCGAACCAGTGAACCCTCGTACTCCTCTATGCGTGGTCATCCACTGCCGCGTCTTCCCCGGCTCTGCGTCGTCCCCTTCCTAGGCCTCGCCGTCGTCCACCGCCCTGGTGCTCTCGGCGCGGAGTGGTCAACGTGGTCAAGGAACGGCTTCCATCGGACGTGGACTGTACGTGGAGAGGCTGACAGCTGGGTCCACGGCCGCAGCAAGGAAGTGCCTCCTTATTACGTGCAAAATAATTATTCCTCCACCTGACAGCGGGGACCCACCGAACGGGCCACCGTATTTCACGAAAAAATGTTTGCCCCTGACTGCTGGGACCCACCAGCTACATCTTCGCAGGCAAGGAAGTGCCTGACAGTCGGGACCCACCTGGTCGAAGCGTACGTAGCGTTGTCATTCTGTTCGCGAACGTGTACGTACATATATACTGGTGGATGTAGAGGCGCGCACGTGTCATAGTAGAGGCGCGCACGTAGCATGTACACGTACGTACAGCGGCCAGGGTGCAAGAAAGAAAATACGGCCACATATGTGTACATACGGGCGGGGTCTCAAACGCCTACTCGCGCATACATACGTCCAGGGCTCGTGTACATGGCTGGGTCGGAACGGAGAAACAACGTCGTCGTCGTGTTCATGCGTCGTGTTCATGGGGAGGGGTGTGGCGTACCGCAAAATGGAGGAAATGGACCTCCTACGGTCGAAACGGGGGTCCTGTTGATCGGGAGGAGTGTGGCGTACCGCAAAACGGAGGAAACGGACCTCCTATGGTCGAAATGGGGGTCCTGTTGATTGGGAGGGGTGTGGCGTACCGCAAAACGGAGG
>NC_057811.1:332440292-332447217 GCF_018294505.1 Triticum aestivum | reverse complement strand
GTTGATCGGGAGGGGTGTGGCGTACCGCAAAACGGACGAAACGGACCTCCTACGGTCGAAATAGGGGTCCTGTTCATCGGGAGGGGTGTGGCGTACCGCAAAACAGGACTCCACGGGATACTGTTCATCTCCACCGTCGACTTCCTCCAGCCTCCACGGGCTACCGTCGACCTCCTCCAGCCTCCACGGGCTCCTGTTCATCCAGCCTCCACCGCGCGCTACTCCACCGGCAACTGTTCACCACCCCTCCATGGGCACCCCTCGACCGTCTACTGTTCATCCAGCCCTCCACACCACGGGGTCCTGTTCAACCACCCCTCCACGGGCACCCCTCCACCTTCTACTGTTCATCCAGCCCTCCACCACACCACGGGGTCCCGTTCATCCAGAGGCAACGCCACCGCTCACTGTTCATCCAAACCCCCCCGCAACGCTCACTGTTCATCCCAGAGGCAGCATCGATCGGCTTCAGTTAGCAGCGGTAGCGAAGGAATCACTCGATCGGGTTCAGTTAACAGCCATCGATCGATTGCTCGGGTTCAGTAACGCGTAGCCTGCAGTGCAATCACTCGGGTTCAGTTAGAGCCCAACGCCTCGCTCGGGTTCAGTTAGAGCCAACGCCTCGCACACACGCGCGTACGTGCACGAGAGAAACGCGCATCGCTCGGCCCCCGACCTCCCACCGTAACCGGGAACTCCCCGAAATTTTCCTCGCCCTTGCTTCTACCACGGTTTTTTCCGTCATGGATGGCCCAAAGAATGTCATGCAGCTGCGTCTCCGGCCTGCCCAGGACGAAAAGCCCATTTTCTGTCATGATTTGTTGTCATAGAAGTAGGAGCCCACCACATCTATGATGATACCGGGTTTTGTCACAATTATCGTCATAGAAGTGTCATATGTATGACAGAAAAAAATTTCGTTCGGCCCAAAATGTCACGGATGTGTCTTTTTTTTTGTAGTGCAATAGCGGAACCTAGATGCTCATATTGGTTCCTACATATTCTATGAAGATCTTTATCGGTCAAACCGCATAACAACATACGTTGTTCCCTTTGTCATCGGTATGTTACTTGCCCGAGATTCGATCGTCGGTATCATCATACCTAGTTCAATCTCGTTACTAGCAAGTCTCTTTACTCATTCTGTAATGCATCACCCCGTGACTAACTCATTAGTCACATTGCTTGCAAGGCTTATAGTGATGTGCATTATGAGGGGGCCCAGAGATACCTCTCCGATACACGGAGTGACAAATCCTAATCTCGATCTATGCCAACCCAACAAACACCTTTGGAGACATTTGTAGAGCATCTTTATAATCACCCAGTTACGTTGTGATGTTTGATAGCACACAAGGTGTTCCTCCGGTATTCGGGAGTTGCATAATCTCATAGTCAGAGGAACATGTATAACTCATGAAGAAAGCAATAACAATAAAACTCAACGATCATAATGCTAAGCTAACAGATGGGTCTTGTCCATCACATCATTCTCCTAATGATGTGATCTCGTTCATCAAATGACAACACATGTCTATGGTCAGGAAACTTAACCATCTTTCACTACTAGGAAAAGGGCTATAGATGGAATGGCCACTAATGGCGCACCAGACATGTGGTGCGCCATTGCTATGTAGTAGTGGCGCACCGTGTTCTGGTGCGCCATTAGTGTGAAATACACTAATGGCGCACCAGACACGCGGTGCGCCATTAGTAACAAATTTTATTTTTTTTTTATTTTGCCAGACATACTAATGGTGCACCAGGACATAGTGCGCCATTACTAGTTGTAACTAGTAATGGCGCACCAGCAACATAGTGCGCCACTACAATATTTTTTTTATTTTTTACTTTTTTGCAAAACTACTAATGGCGCACCTGGGGCAGTGCGCCATTACTAGTTTAAGCTAGTAATGGCGCACTGCTCCCCCGTGCGCCATTAGTGTTTTTTTGCAAAACTACTAATGGCGCACCACCAGCAGGTGCGCCATTAGTAACCAGGGTTACTATTGGCGCATTATGTTGTGGTGCGCCATTAGTAACCTGGGACGAGCTAGATATTTTGGACAGCCACACCTACCCACTCACTTTCCCCACTTCATTCTCTCCTCCCTCGTCCAAGCTTGTCTCGGCTGCCTCCTCCTCCTCACCTCATTTGCACCATAAATTCATCCAAATTACGTGGTTAAAGCCCCTTTTTTTGATAGGTAAGTAAGGGGGAAGCTATCTTTATGTTGTTCTCCCTCCAACAACGTGCACATGCACTTTTTATGTCCTAGCTAGATCTATGTATGTTTGTGGTGTTGCATATGTTTTTGGTGTTGCATATATGTTTGTGTTTGCAGGTACCGGTATTTGAAATGCGATAGTTGCCAATATTTTGCCGGAATGTTGATTCATTTCCGTTTCGGCGAGAATTTTGGCACTATGCATTCTTTTTGGTCCTATTTTTAGGGAAAGTCATGCCAAATTTTTTCTTGGTTCTAAAATATCGTTTTTCTCTACCCCGCAGGTGACCATGGTCCGCATGATGACCGAAGGCATCGTGAATAGGTTTTTGAGCTCCGCGAAGGCCGAGATGCTTGAAAAGAACGAGACAGAGATAAGATGTCCGTGTCGAAGATGCAAGCTGAAGAGCCTTATTGCGGACCCGGATTCCGGGCAGGTGCGGGACCACCTGCTCTTGCGTGGTTTCATGGATGGCTATCGGTGGCAAGGTGATGAAGATGACTATGAAGTCGTCCATGGGGGTCTGGCAAGAAATGAGGATGGGCAGCAAGACAACCACCGCGGCTCGGGCGGGCGAGAAGACGAAGAATCTCCAGGACATGATCACGACGGTGATGCTGTACACAGTCATCATGTAGAAGATGCCGGACATGATGATGAGGAAGATGCGGGAGCAGACGAAGGGCATGATCATGAAGATGAAGATGCCGGCGGAGCAGACGACGATGGACCATCGATGGGATGGGTGCAGGACCCTCATATTCAAGAGCTGCTTCTCAAGCAGACGGATAACGCAAGAGCTGCCGCCCGAGAGAAAGCCAAGCTGGATCAACTGGAGATAGACGCGGTTACTCCATTGTATGAAGGATGCAGGCCCGAGGATACCCGCCTGAAAGTAACGCTCATGGCTCTGGAGATGAAGGTAAAGCACAAAATGACCGACGCATGCTTCGACGAGAACATGTCATTCTGGCACGAACGTCTTCCCAAGGGGAACAAGTGCCCGACCAGTTTTGAGGAGGCGAAGAAAATCGTGTGTCCTCTGGATTTACCGCACGTGAAATACCATATGTGCATGAACAATTGCATCATTTATCGGGACGAGCACACGGAGTCTACCATATGTCCGGTGTGCGGCGTCACTCGATACAAGAAGAGGAAGAAAGCTCCTCGAAAAGTGGTGTGGTACTTTTCGATCACTCCTCGTCTGCAGCGGTATTTTGTGGACCCTAAGGTAGCAAAGCTCCTGCGTTGGCACGCGGATAGGGAGGAGAAGAAGCGAGAAGATGACGCAAATGATCCGGAGATAAATAAAAAAGACAAGATGCTGAGTCACCCTAAGGATGGGAGCCAGTGGCAAGCGTTGAACTTCGAACACCCAGAATTTGGGAACGATCCAAGGAACATCATGCTGGGCGCGAGCACCGATGGAGTCAATCTGTTTGGCAGCCAGAGAAGCACACATAGCACCTGGCCTGTGTTTGTGTGGATGTACAACCTTCCCCCCTGGTTGTGCATGAAGAGGAAGTACATTCACATGAGTATGCTAATTGAAGGGCCGAAACAACCAGGGAACGACATCAATCTGTATCTGGGGCTGCTGGAAGAGGAGCTAGACACGCTGTGGAAAACGCCAGCCAATACGTGGGACGCCGCAGAGAAAGAATATTTCCCTATGAGAGCCGCACTGCTCACGACGGTGCACGACTATCTTGGTTTCGGATATCTCGCGGGGCAGGTGGTCCACGGATTTTCTGGATGTGTCAGGTGCATGGATGACACAACGTATCGCCAGCTAGATAGAGATCCCGGGTCTTCGAAAACCGTGTTCATGGGACATCGAAGGTGGCTTCGCGACGATGACCCGTGGAGGAAACGCAAGGATCTGTTCGATGGTGAAACCGAACCCCGAAGACGCCCGCGTACGAGGAGCGGCGAGGAAATAGACGAGCTATTGAAAAATTGGAAAGATTGCCCACTGCCGGGAAAGAAGCAAAAGGCGCCAGAGCCGGGAAAGAAGCGAAAGGCGCCAGAGCCACTGCTGAAGGTATGGAAAACGAGGTCTGTTTTTTGGGACTTGCCGTACTGGAAGATCCACCGTGTGCCTCACAGCCTTGATGTCATGCATATCACGAAGAACGTGTGCGAGAGTCTGCTTGGTACCCTGCTCAACATGCCAGAGAGGACCAAAGATGGGCCGAAAGCAAGGGCAGACTTGAAATCAATGGGCATCAGGGAGGAGCTTCACGCTAATGATGATGATGATGATGAGGCGAAGCAGGACACGGAAAGTCGTCGCAAAGGCAAAAAGGCCAAGAAGACCGGAAATGACTTCCCTCCCGGGTGCTTCACTCTAAGTCAAGAGGAGATCGATCAGTATTTCACCTGCCTCGTAGGAGTAAAACTTCCTTACGGTTACGCGGGGAAGATAAGCAGATACCTAGACTCAGTGAAGCAGAAGTTCAGCGGGATGAAGTCTCACGACTGTCACGTGTTGATGACGCAGATACTTCCAGTTGCAATCCGTGGGATCATGGACGCGCACGTCCGTGAAACGCTATTTGGCCTATGCAACTTTTTCGACGTCATCTCTCGGAAGTCGGTTGGCGTGAGGCAACTCAGAAGGCTACAGGAAGAGATCGTGGTGATACTATGCGAGCTTGAGATGTACTTCCCTCCCGCATTCTTCGACGTTATGGTGCATCTACTGGTCCATATCGTGGAGGATATCATCCAACTCGGGCCGACGTTCCTGCACAGCATGATGCCGTTCGAAAGGATGAATGGTGTCATCAAAGGATACGTTCGCAACATGTCACGTCCAGAGGGAAGCATAGCCAGGGGCTTTCTGACCGAAGAGTGCATCTCCTACTGCATGAATTATCTAGGCATCAAGAACCCCGTTGGTCTGCCCGTCAACAGGCACCTCGGCAGGCTCGCTGGATGGGGTCACCGTGAGGGTCGCCGCGAAATGCATGTCGACTTCGATGGTCGACTCGCCGACTTTGAAAGAGCAAACCTAGTCGCGCTACAACACATAGACGTGGTCGATCCTTGGGTGGTAGAGCACAAAACGTTTATTGAGAAGACGTACAATGACCGAGGCCAACAGAGGACAGACGGAGATATAATCAAAGAGCACAACTCATGTTTCACGCGTTGGTTCAAGCAGAAGCTTCTGTCGTACCCTTTACATGAGGATTCTTCCGCGGAAGAACAACTCATATTCGCCTTGTCACAGGGCGCCGAGCACAACCTGATGACGTATGAGGCGTACGATATCAACGGCTACACATTCTACACCGAGGACAAGGACATGAAGAGCGATGGTTATCAGAACTCCGGGGTAACGATGGAATCCTACACCGGTAACGACAAGGATAGATACTACGGAAGGATCGAGGAGATCTGGGAGCTGAGCTACGCTGGAGAGAAGGTCCCGATGTTCCGTGTCAGATGGGCCAAGAGCGTCATAAAAGAAGACCGGTATTTCACCACCATGGTTATACCCGAAGCCAAATCAAAGACTGCAGGCGCGAACGTCACCGCGAAAAATGAGCCATGGGTACTGGCTTCCCAAGTGGACCAATGCTTCTTCATTACCGACCCATCAAAGCCCAGTCGTGTTGTCGTGAGGAGAGGCAAAAGGAAGATCATCGGAATGGATGGAGTCGCCAATGAGCAAGACTTCGACAAGTACGGCGACCCGAAGATGGAACATGACGACGACGATGAAGTATTAGCATACACCACAAGAAGAAGCAGGACCACCCTACCTAAAGGACGTCCGTTCAAGAGAAGGACTCCATTTACGAAAAATAAGGGCAAGAAGATTGTGAACAGATAGCTAGCTAAGATCGATTGTATTTAAATTGTAGCCTTCATTTCTCGATTGTATTTCATGGGCACCATCTCCCCCGCTCCACCGGCCGCCGCCGCCGACCCCCCGCACCCTCCCCCACTCCACCGCCGCCGACGACCCACCGCACCCTCCCCCGCTCCACTGGCCGTCGCCGACGACCCCCCGCACCCTCCCCGGCCCGCTCCACCGTCACAAATGAATGCAACTAAATTTGCAAAAAAAGCAAATTTGATTATATTTTCAAATAACAAATTTGATGATATTTTTGAAAAAATCATTACTGTTTTTATAAAAAAATATTACTGTTATGATTTAAACAAGTTTGAACATATTTAATCACAAATAAATATCAAACAACATTTTAAATGCATAAAAAAACAAAAATTGGGGAGCCTTGGAATCGAACCCAGGACCTCCTAGTGTGTGTGCTGCATGCTGACCAGTCGGGCTAGTGGGCGTGTTCTGATGGAGATAGGGTTAGGTGGAATATAACCTGACCAGTCGTGCTAGTAAGTAAAACAAAATTCTAATGGCGCACCAGGGGGAGGTGCGCCATTAGAATCGACGTACTTATGGCGCACCAGGGGGAGGTGCGCCATTAGAATCGACGTACTTGTTCCCCTCGCACTGTCGCCTCCCTCCCTCCCTCGCCAGATCCCCCACTCGACCACAACCGTACGCCGCCGCCCCCTTGCTCCACCCCCTCCGTCCACCGCGCCTGCACGTCGTCCGCCGCTGTGGTCTTGCGCTGCCTCGACGCCGCCGCCCCGACCCCCGCCGGACTCCACCCCGCCCCAGCACGTACGTCCCCTCCCTCCCTTCCCCCATCCCCCT
>NC_057811.1:332429868-332438558 GCF_018294505.1 Triticum aestivum | reverse complement strand
GTATTTTTTCACACACTCAGACACCCTTGCTTGCCATGTGTGTGAGAGAGATAGTGAGAGGAGACAAGAAGAAGGGGGTTAGGAAGATGTTGCCTGCTCATCAAAGCTAACCATCTCCCCCTTTTCACCCCTTTTCCTTTCTCTTTTGTGGGTTGCAAGGAAGCTACTGGTTCCATCCCACAACACCTAGCAACAACACACTAACAGGTTCCATCCCAAAACACCTAGGCAATATCACAAACATCTCTCAATTGTTCCTTGACAATAACCATCTTTTTGGCGACATTCCTCGAGAATTAGGTTATTTGGTCAACTTAGAGATCTTGTTCCTTGACAATAACCAACTTTTTGACCAAACTTTTTTCCTATTTAGAGCGAAACATGGCCCACAACGATGAGGCCGGCGGTTCGGGCGGCAAGCAATTCTGGGAGCTGTCCCAGGAAATGGAGGAAGAACCTCACCGCTATGAGGACGCCACGGAAGACACCGATCCTGACTACACAACCCCTAGTGGCGTCGGGGATGACACCACTGATGGTGCCGCCGAGGATGCCACCACTGATGATGGCGGCGCACGCACAGATGGCAGCCAACCGAAGAGGCAACGGAAGGACCGGCGCCCGAACGTGCTCGGCACCGTCAAGGAGGAATTTACTGAAGTGAACTCCGACGGGCATCCAACGGCGCCCAAACATGTAGTCAAGGGGTACTCGGTTCAGCTCGGGTGCATTCTCCGGAGCACGTCTCGATCAACACCGAGAACCTAAGGCATAAGGACCGAGGGAATTTGCGCTGCCTCCTCTTCACGAAGCTGCACGAACGATACAAGTTCCCCAATGAGTTTGCAAACACACGCCTCTCAGGGAATAAAGTGAGCAGTGCCGCCCTCACGAGGATGAGCACGGCCCTGTCTACATGGAGAAGCACGGTGAAGGCAATGATTGAAAAAGGTGATAGTTATGAGAAGATCAAGGCGAAATATCCTTTGATGAGCGAAGATGACTACAAGGAGTTCAAGATCAAGTGCGAGAGCAGCGCAACCTCCGAATCAAGTCAGTGGGGGAAAGAAATGCGGCAGTTGAACTTAGGAGTCCACCAACTCGGTCCCGGCGGTTATAGAGTGGCGGAGCCTATATGGGACAAGGAGGACGCGGAGCGTGCCGAGCAAGGCCTACCGCCCCGCTTCGAGAAATTCCCTGACAAGCAGACCAGGAACTTTGTCAGGGCCCGGTACAAGGAGGACCCGGTAACAAAGGAGCTTACCACGGATCCGAAGACCAAGGCGCTTGAGAAAGTTCTGGTAAGGAATACACCCCCGCGTAATTAGCTACATATATGGTTGCATTCTAGTTAATGAAGCCAAATTTCTAAATGGTTCACATTCCTTCCGCAGGAGGCTGAAAGCAGTAGCGCGGGGTCATCTCAGAGCTCCCCTTTTGACACCCCTTTAAATAGGGCGTTGAACGTAATGAAAAACAAGGATAAGCTCAGTAAGCCGTCGTCAGCTGGTCGTGTGGCCGGCAAAGGCTTGTCCATAAAATGGTCGTCATACTATACCGCTGGTGGGCGAAAGGAGAAAAAGACCAGCTCGGAAAGCCAGTCGCGCGAGGTTCAAGAACTCAAGGCACAAGTGGCGCGGATTCCGGAGATTGTCCAAGAGCAAGTGCAACAACAACTGGGAACGACGCTCACCGCCATTGTGCCTACCTTGATTCAGGGGCTGACGACGTGGATTGCGGGCGGCCAACAGGGGCCTCCCCCGGTTCCCAGCTTCACGGCCAGCAACTCGCACAACGCGCAGGCGGCGCCATTGGTGTCTCCGGCGGAGGCGGTATTCGTGTCTCCGGCGCCGGCACGGGCATTGGAGCTTAATGCACCTGGGTGTACGCTGGCCGGCACCTCGCCAGCAAGCGGCCCCTCCGTCAGTTGCATGCGCACACCCGCCATTGGCGGTGCCTCGACATTAGCCGAGCTCGACGGCATCACGGTAACTAAGCCTCTCGGCCGATGACTTCATCTCCTTGCCTTTGACTGGGCATCCCTGACGCCCTACATGTTTTTGCAGGGCGCCACCGATGTTCCTTGCACTCTCCTGCACTTCGTGGGCGGCGAGTTGGTCGATGTCGCCAAGGGCAGAATCGTTCAACCGGGCAACCGCGTGTTCCACGGTAATCCGATGCCACCCACCTTCTATAGGGTTGAACTGGTTCGGGTACTGCCAGGCTGCGACGAGTTGTTACCTCCGATTCGACCCGCTGGGGCCGACGAAGATGATGTGATGACCCTCAGCGCCTGTGTAAGCTGGCCCCTGCTTTGGCCGAAGAGCCAGATTCGTTTGGGGGCGGGGGACACCACCCCACAGACAAGACCGCCAGTCGTGCCAGCGCCAAGCCATGGCAAGAACACCGCAACGCTACCGGACATCCCTATGGCACAGGATCCGAACATGCATATGGCACAGGATCCGGACGACGACAACGACGACGGTACATTTACCAACGTCGATAAGTACTTTGCCGAACATGGGTACGGTGACGAGTTCTGCGGGCCTCCTTCTCAAGAACCCAACCCTCAAAAAGACGACCGCGATCTAGCTGGTACGGCGGAGAAACCCAATTGCAACAGGCGTCGTCTGGCGTTCAGTTCTCAGGAGACGCCTCCAGCTGCCGCCTTCACCGAGCCTCAGATAGCTGAGGTGCCAAATATTATCAGCCCCAACACGCTCAAGAAGGCGGTCTGTGAGCAGAACTCGATCCCATTACAGCAGATCAAGAAGAAGGGACGGAAACGAGAGACTAACAAGGGCGCCAGTGCGAGCCAACCGGCACCGAGTACGATCCGTGCTCAGGACGGACCACCTTCACCTAAGGATATCTCGAGGAGGGTGCATGTGGCGGGTAGGCCGATGCTACCGACAAATATGCTCAATGCTGCAACCGGTGCTATGCGGAGTCTGCATGACAGTGTTCTTTCTTTGGAGAAGCGGCATCTCAGAGAGAATGATGTGGCATACCCGGTTTTCGTGGCCAAGGTGCCAGAGGGCAAGGGCTTTGTGGATAGCGCCGTCGGGGGTACGATCGTCCTACGATTTGATGACATCTTTGCTATGCTTAACCTTCATCCGCTGCACTACACCTTCGTTCGGTTGTTTTCGCTGAGTATGGAGATGCGGATCATTAGAGACAAGACCCCGAACATTGTGATAGTCGACCCCTTCTACATGCGTGCCAAGATCTTGGGCAGCGCTGGGGACCGGCAAGTCGCGAGTTCACACCTCGAAGGCATCATTCTGGCAAACCCAGATAAGGATAACTTCCTCGTGCCTTACTTTCCCGAGTAAGTCATCTCCTAACCGCCCCGTAACATATGATTTCTTAGATTTCGATCGTTCTTTTTTTTTCTAACATTCCGTGTTCTGTGCAGTGACACACATTGCACACTCATCCTCTTACGCCCGAAATATTCCATGGCCACGTATCTCGACCCGGACCGTGACTCCAAGATAGACTACACAAATATCAAGAAAGTTCTTGATGATGCTCTCCCCGGCTACGCCGCATCTGGAGGCACCTTTAAGAGGCCAGTTCGTAGGTACGGCAAGCACGTGTTCACCCACAATACGACGTTCCCCTGCGTCAAGCAGCCGCCTGGCGGTCAGAAGGATGCCTACTACGCCCTCCATCACATGCGGGCGATCGTGCGGGACCATAATCACCTTCTGCTACCAAATAATCTCAAAGATTGGGCCGCAAGCTTGGGGGCAATCCAGGACGCGGACATCCGACAAGAATTCTTTCGCATCCAGTCGGAGTTTGCAGAAATCATCCATCAAGATGTCCTTCGTACGTTGGGGCAGTTCTACCTCAAATTTCAACCGTCCAACAGCGAGATAGACACAACGCTACAAATGCAGGCTGACAACGCCCGCGACTTCATGACCATCACGACAGACGGCGGCTTCATCCACGCTCCGGTCCCATGAGTCGAGTCGAAAGTTGTGATGCTATGTGTAGTTCTGAAACATTCATTAGCTCATGTTGTAATTAAACGGTAGTGAACTTGTATGTCTCTTTGGTTTGGACAGTTGTTCAACTTAGATGTAATCGATGCTATTTGTTAGTAGGACCATGAATCGTGCTATTAATGTCTTGCTTTTCTCTTCCGATCCTTTTGTTGCATACTTATATATTGCTTATGTATTGTCTGTTGTTTGGCTAGTGCATAGAGATGCCGTCGTATGTCGTGTACAAGGGTAAGGTTCCCGGAGTCTACGATGACTGGGAGGAGTGTCGGAGACAGGTTCACCGTTTCAGCGGTAATAGTTACAAAGGGTACACCACTAGGGCGGAGGCGGAATCTAGATACGCGCGCTATCTAGCGGGAGAGAGGAGGGAGCGTTGGAGGAACCGGATGAAGACCAGTTTCATCGCGATGATGCTCATCGTGATGACCGCATCTCTCTTCTATGTGATGGTAGTTTAGATGATCGATATCGACTTGTAATGTGAAGACAAACTCGCTACTCGCGGTCTCGAGACTTGTAATGTTCTATCTTCGTTCGGTCTTTTGAATTCGGAGACTAATATGATGAATTGTATTCGGAGACTAATCTTCTATTGTATTCGATGAATCTGCTGTTGCTGTGTCCTGCTGCTTATTTTCTGTCCAATAATATATTTTGTAATCTGTGCAAAAATCAGAAAAGAAAAAAAAATAATCCCTAATATACATACTAATGGCGCATCACGCCAACGTGCGCCATTAGTATGCCAAAGGATACTAATGGCGCATCCCAGAGCAGTGCGCCATTAGTATGCCAGAGGGTACTAATGGCGCATCACCCAACAGTGCGCCATTAGTATGCCGAAGGATACTAATGGCGCATCACACTGCAGTGCGCCATTAGTATGGCAAAGCACATGGGTATATATGGCCCCCTGGGAGGCATACTAATGGCGCACCGTGGCCTATACTAATGGCGCACTGCCCGGTGCGCCATTAGAGTACCAGATACTAATGGCGCACCAGCGGTGCGCCATTAGTAAAAATTACTAGTGGCGTGATGCTAGTGGCGCACCAGTAGTGCGCCATTAGTAGGCAAAACTGGTGCGCCACTAGTAAGCCTTTTTCTAGTAGTGTTTGATTAACAAGCTAGTCAAGTAGAGGCATACTAGGGACATTCTGTTTTGTCTATGTATTCACACATGTACTAAGTTTCCGGTTAATACAATTCTAGCATGAATAATAAACATTTATCATGATAAAAGGAAATATAAATAACAACTTTATTATTGCCTGTAGGGCATATTTCCTTCAGTCTCCCACTTGCACTAGAGTCAATAATCTAGTTCACATCGCCATGTGATTTAACACCAATAGTTCACATCACCATGTGATTAGTTCACATCGCCATGTGACTAATACCCAAAGGGTTTTACTAGAGTCAATAATCTAGTTCACATCACTATGTGATTAACACCCAAAGAGTACTAAGGTGTGATCATGTTTTGCTTGTGAGAGAAGCTTAGTCAATGGGTTTGTCACATTCAGAACCGTATGTATTTTGCAAATTTTCCATGTCTACAATGCTCTGCATGGAGCTACTCTAGCTAATTGCTCCCACTTTCAATATGTATCCAGATTGAGACTCAGAGTCATCCGGATCGGTGTAAAAGCTTGCATCGGCGTAACTATTTACGACGAACTCTTTATCACCTCCATAACCAAGAAATATCTCCTTAGTCTTCTAAGGATAATTTTGACCGCTGTCAAGTGATCCACTCCTGGATCAATATTGTACCCCCTTGCCAAACTCATGGCAAGGTGCACAATAGGTTTGGTACACATCATGGCATACTTTATAGAACCTATGGCTGAGGCATAGGGAATGACTTTCATTCTCTTTCTATTTTCTGTCGTGATCGTGTTTTGAGTCTTACTCAACTTTACACCTTGCAATACAGGCAAGAACTCCTTCTTTGACTGTTCCATTTTGAACTACTTCAAAAATCTTGTCAAGGTATGTACTCATTGAAAAATCTTATCAAGCGTCTTGATCTCTCTCTATAGGTCTTGATGCCCAATATGTAAGCAACTTCACCAAGGTCTTTCTTTGAAAAACTCCTTTCAAACACTCCTTTATGCTTTCCAGAAAATTCTACATCATTTCCGATCAACAATATGTCATTCACATATACTTATCAGAAAGGTCGTAGTGCTCTCACTCACTTTCTTGTAAATACAGGGTTCACCGCAAGTCTGTATAAAACTATATGTTTTGATCAACTTATCAAAGCGTATATTCCAACTCCGAGATGCTTGCACCAATCCATAGATGGATCGCTAGAGCTTGCAAATTTTGTTAGCACCTTTAGGATTGACAAAACCTTCTGGTTGTATCATATACAACTCTTCTTTAATAAATCCATCAAGGAATGCAGTTTTGATATCCATTTGTCAGATTTCATAAAATGTGGCAATTGCTAACATGATTCGGATGGACTTAAGCATCGCTACTGGTGAGAAAGTCTCATCGTAGTCAACTCCTTGAAATTGTTGAAAACCTTCCGCAACAAGTCGAGCTTTGTAGACAATAACATTACCGTCAGCGTCATTCTTCTTCTTAAAGATCCATTTATTCTCTATGGCTTGCCGATCATCGGGCAAGTCAACCAAAGTCCACACTTTGTTCTCATACATGGATCCCATCTCAGATTTCATGGCCTCAAGCCATTTCGCGGAATCTGGGCTCATCATCGCTTCCTCATAGTTCGTAGGTTCGTCATGGTCAAGTAACATGACTTCCAGAACAGGATTTTCGTACCACTCTGGTGCGTATCTTACTCTAGTTGACTTACGAGGTTCGGTAGTAACTTGATCAGATGTTTCATGATCATCATCATTAGCTTCCTCACTAATTGGTGTAGGAATCACTGGAACTGATTTCTGTGTTGAACTACTTTCCAATAAGGGAGCATGTACTATTACCTCATCAAGTTCTACTTTCCTCCCACTCACTTCTTTCGAGAGAAACTCCTTCTCTAGAAAGGATCCATTCTTAGCAACGAATATCTTGCCTTCGGATATGTGATAGAAGGTGTACCCAACAGTCTCCTTTGGGTATCCTATGAAGACATATTTCTCCGATTTGGGTTCGAGCTTATCAGGTTGAAGCTTTTTCACATAAGCATCGCAACCCCAAACTTTAAGAAATGACAACTTAGGTTTCATGCCAAATCACAGTTCATACGGTGTCGTCTCAACGGATTTAGATGGTGCCCTATTTAACGTGAATGTAGCTGTCTCTAATGCATAACCCCAAAACAATAGTGGTAAATTGGTAAGAGACATCATAGATCGCACCATATCTAATAAAGTATGGTTACGACGTTCGGACACACCATTACGCTTTGGTGTTCCAGGTGGCGTGAGTTGCGGAACTATTTCACATTGTTTCAAATGAAGACCAAACTCGTAACTCAAATATTCGCCTCCACGATCAGATCGTAGAAACTTTATTTTTCTTGTTACAATGATTTTCCACTTCACTCTGAAATTCTTTGAACTTTTCAAATTTTCAGACTTTATGTTTCATCAAGTAGATATACCCATGCTACCTCTTGAGCACTGCGTTGGTTTTCCCTTGAAGAGGAAAGGGTGATGCAGCAAACTAGCGTAAGTATTTCCCTCAGTTTTTGAGAACCAAGGTATCAATCCAGTAGGAGGCTACGCGCGAGTCCCTCGCACCTGCACAAACAAATAAATCCTCACAACCAACGCGATAAGGGGTTGTCAATCCCTACACAGTCACTTCAAGAGTGAGATCTGATAGATATGATAAGATAATATTTTTGGTATTTTTATGATAAAGATGCAAAGTAAAATAAAAGCAACGGAAATAACTAAGTGTTGGAAGATTAATATGATGGAAAATAGACCCGGGGGCCATAGGTTTCACTAGTGGCTTCTCTCAAGAGCATAAGTATTTACGGTGGGTGAACAAATTACTGTTGAGCAATTGACAGAATTGAGCATAGTTATGAGAATATCTAGGTATGATCATGTATATAGGCATCACGTCCGAGACAAGTAGACCGACTCCTGCCTGCATCTACTACTATTACTCCACACATCGACCGCTATCCAGCATGCATCTATAGTATTAAGTTCATAAGAACAGAGTAACGCTTTAAGCAAGATGACATGATGTAGAGGGATAAACTCATGCAATATGATATAAACCCCATCTTGTTATCCTCGATGGCAACAATACAATACGTTCCTTGCTGCCCCTACTATCACTGGGAAAGGACACCGCAAGATTGAGCCCAAAGCTAAGCACTTCTCCCATTGCAAGAAAGATCAATCTAGTAGGCCAAACCAAACTAATAATTCGAAGAGACTTGCAAAGATAACCAATCATACATAAAAGAATTCAGAAGATTCAAATATTGTTCATAGATAAACTTGATCATAAACCCACAATTCATCGGTCTCAACTAACACACCGCAAAAGAAGATTACATCGAATAGATCTCCACGAGAGAGGGGGAGAACATTGTATTGAGATCCAAAAAGAGAGAGAAAGCCATCTAGCTAATAACTATGGACCCGAAGGTCTGAGGTAAACTACTCACACATCATCGGAGAAGCTATGGTGTTGATGTAGAAGCCCTCCGTGATCGATGCC
>NC_057811.1:332408230-332429542 GCF_018294505.1 Triticum aestivum | reverse complement strand
TTTCTTGACGTAGGGTCCAAGTCCTCTGGATCACATTCGTTCCGAAAAGCACGTTCCCGAAGGTTTCATTCCGTTTGGACTCCGTTTGATATTCTTTTTCTGCAAGATACTGAAATAGGTAAAAAACAACAATTCTGGGCTGGGCCTCCGGTTAATAGGTTAGTCCCAAAAACAATATAAAAGTGTATAATAAATCCCAATAATGTCCAAAATAGAATATGATATAGCATGGAACAATCAAAAATTATAGATACGTTGGAGACGTATCAATCATCCCCAAGCTTAATTCCTGCTCGTCCTCGAGTAGGTAAATGATAAAAACAGAATTTTTGATGTGGAATGCTACTTGGAAAAATTTCAATATAATTCTTCTTATTGTGGCATGAATGTTCAGATTTGATATGATTCAAGATAAAAGTTTAATGTTGACATAAAAACAATAATACTTCAAGCATACTAACTAAGCAATTATGTCTTATCAAAATAACATAGCCAAAGCAAGTTATCCCTACAAAATCATATAGTCTGGCTATGCTTCATCTTCCCCACACAAAATATTCATATCATGTACGACCCCGGTTTTGGCCAAGCATTTGGTTCATACTTTTAACGTGCTTCAGCCTTTTCAACTCTTACGCAATACATGAGCGCAAGCCATGGATATAGCACTATGGTGGAATAAGGTGTAATGGTAGGGGTTATGTGGGAAGACAAAAGAGGAGAAGGTCTCACATCAACGAGGCTAATTAACGGGCTATGGAGATGCCCATCAATTGATGTTAATGTGAGGAGTAGGGATTGCCATGCAACGGATGCACTAGAGCTATAAGTGTATGAAAGCTCAGAAAGAAACTAAGTGGGCGTGCATCCAACTTGCTTGCTCATGAAGACCTCGGGCATTTGAGGAAGCCCATCATTGGAATATACAAGCCAAGTTCTTATAATGAAATTTCCCACTAGTATATGAAAGTGACAAAATGAGAGACTCTCTATTATGAAGATCACGGTGCTACTTTGAAGCACAAGTGTGGTAAAAGGATAGTAACATTGTCCCTTCTCTCATTTTTTCTCATTTTTTTATTTGGGCCTTTTTTATGGCCTCTTCTCTCTTTTTTTATTTAGTCCGGAGTCTCATCCCGACTTGTGGGGGAATCATAGTCTCCATCATCCTTTCCTCACTTGGGACAATGATCTAATAATGATGATCATCACACTTTTATTTACTTACAACTCATGAATTACAACTCAATACTTAGAACAAAATATGACTCTATATGAATGCCTCCGGCGGTGTACCGGGATATGCAATGAATCAAGAGCGACATGTATGAAAGAATTATGAACGGTGGCTTTGCCACAAATACAATGTCAACTACATGATCATGCAAAGCAATATGACAATAATGGAGTATGTCATGATAAATGAAACAGTGGAAAGTTGCATGGCAATGTATCTCGGAATGGCTATGGAAATGCCATGATAGGTAGGTATGGTGGCTGTTTTGAGGAAGTTATAAGGAGGTTTATGTGTGATAGAGCATATCATATAACGGGGTTTGGATGCACCGGCGAAGTTTGCACCAACTCTCAAGGTGAGAAAGGGCAATGCACGGTACCGAAGAGGCTAGAAAATTGCGGAAAGGTAAGTGTGCGTATAATACATGGACTCACATTAGTCATAAAGAACTCATATACTTATTGCAAAAAATTATTAGCCCTCGAAGCAAAGTACTACTACGCATGCTCCTAGGGGAAGGGTTGGTAGGAGTTAACCATCGCGCGATCCCGACCGCCACACAAAGGAAGACAATCAACAAATACTTCATGCTCCGACTTCGTTACATAACGGTTCACCATACGTGCATGCTATGGGAATCACAAACTCCAACACATGTATCTTTCAATTCCACAATTACTCAACTAGCACAACTATGATATTACTACCTTTATATCTCAAATCAATTATCAAGCATCAAGTTTCTCATGATATTAATTAAAGCAAATTGCCATGCTATTTTAAGACTCCCAAAATAATCTAAGTGAAGCATGAGAGATCAACAGTTTCTATAAAATAAATCCACCACCGTGCTCTAAAAGATATAAGTGAAGCACTTGAGCAAAAACTATATAACTCAAAAGATATAAGTGAAGCACATAGAGTATTCTAACAGATTCCGAATCAAGTGTGACTCTCTCAAAAGGTGTGTACAGCAAGGATGATTGTGGTAAACTAACAAATAAAGACTCAACTAATACAAGACGCTCCAAGCAAAACACATATCATGTGGTGAATAAAAATATAGCTCCAAGTAAAGTTACCGATGGAAGTAGACGAAAGAGGGGATGCCTTCCGGGGCATCCCCAAGCTTTGGCTTTTTGGTGTCCTTAGATTATCTTGGGGTGCCATGGGCATCCCCAAGCTTAGGCTCTTGCCACTCCTTGTTCCATAATCCATCAAATCTTTCACCCAGAACTTGAAAACTTCACAACACAAAACTTGACAGAAAATCTCGTGAGCTCCGTTAGCGAAAGAAAACAAAAGACCACTTCAAGGTACTGTAATGAACTCATTCTTTATTTATATTGGTGTTAAACCTAATGTATTAAAACTTCTCTATGGTTTATAAACTATTTTACTAGCCATAGATTCATTAAAATAAGCAAACAACATACGAAAAACAGAATCTGTCGAAAACAGAACAGTCTGTAGTAATCTGTAACTAACGCAAACTTATGGAACTCTAAAAATTCAGACAAAATAGGAAGACCTAGGCAATTTGTTTATTGATCAGAAGCAATTGGAATCAACTTCATATCAAGTTCTGATAATTTTTAACAATTGTTTTCGTGAACAGAAAGTTTCTTGAATTTACAGCAAGATCAAATAACTATCATCCAAGAAGATCCTATAGGTTAAACTTGGCACAAACACTAATTAAAACATAAAAAGACATTTAACCAGAGGCTAGATCAAATATTTATTCCTAAACATAAGCAAAAAGAAAAAAACTAAAAAAATAAAATTGGGTTGCCTCCCAACAAGCGCTATCGTTTAACGCCCCTAGCTAGGCATAATAGCAAGGATAGATTTAGGTATTGCCATCTTTGGTGGGCAATCCATAAGTGGCTCTCATGATAGATTCATATGGTAATTTTATTTTCTTTCTAGGAAAGTGTTCCCTGTCTTTCCTTAACGGAAATTGGAATCTAATATTCCCTTCCTTCATATCAATAATTGCACCAATCGTTCTAAGGAAAGGTCTACCAAGAATAATAGGACATGAAGGATTGCAATCTATATCAAGAACAATAAAATCTACGGGCACATAGTTCCTATTTGCAACAATAAGAACATCATTAATTCTTCCCATAGGTTTCTTAATGGTGGAATCCGCAAGGTGCAAGTTTAAAGAGCGGAAACCTAACAAATCGCACAAAGTTTTGGGAATAGTGGAAACACTAGCACCCAAATCACACAAAGCATAGCATTCATGATCTTTAATCTTAATTTTAATAGTAGGTTCCCACTCATCATAAAGTTTTCTAGGGATAGAGACTTCCAACTCAAGCTTTTCTTCATAAGATTGCATCAAAGCATCAACGATATGTTTGGTAAAAGCTTTATTTTGACTATAAGCATGAGGAGAATTTAGCACGGATTGCAACAAGGAAATACAATCTATCAAAGAGCAATTATCATAATTAAATTCCATGAAATCCAAAATAGTGGGTTCATTAACATCTAATGTTTTGATTTCTTCAATCCCACTTTTATCAATTTTAGCATCAAGATCTAAAAACTCCGAATTTTTGGAACGCCTTCTAGGTAAAGGTGGATCATATTCAGTCCCATCATTATCATGATTCATATTGCAAAACAAATATTTAATAGGGGACACATCAATAACTTTTAGATCTTCATCTTTATTTTCATAGAAATTAGAAGAACACGCTTTCACAAAGCAATCTTTCTTAGCACGCATCCTAGCGGTTCTTTCTTTGCACTCATCAATGGAAATTCTCATGGCTTTGAGAGACCCATTGATATCATGCTTAGGAGGAATAGATCTAAGTTTTAAAGAATCAACATCAAGAGAAATTCTATCAACGTTCCTAGCCAATTCATCAACTTTAAGCAATTTCTCTTCAAGCAAAGCATTGAAATTCTTTTGTGAATTCATAAACTCTTTAACACTAGTCTCAAATTCAGAGGGCATCTTATTAAAATTTCAATAAGAATTGTTGTAGGAATTACCATAATTATTAGAGGAATTACTAGGATAAGGCCTAGGATTAAAGTTTCCTTTATACGCGTTGTTACCAAAATTATTCCTACCAACAAAATTCACATCCATAGATTCATATTATTCTCAATCAAAGTAGACAAAGGCATATCATTAGGATTAGAAGAAACACTCTTAGTAGCAAATAATTTCATAAGTTCATCCACCTTTCCACTCAAAACATTAATTTCTTCTATCGCATGCACTTTTTATTAGTAGATCTTTCAGTGTGCCATTGAGAATAATTAACCATAATATTATGTAAGAGTTTAGTAGCTTCTCCTAAAGTGATTTCCATAGAAGTGCCTCCCGCGGCCGAATCTAAAAGATTTCTAGAAGCAAAATTCAATCCGGCATAAAAATTTTGTATAATCATCCACAAATTTAAACCATGTGTAGGGCAATTACGTATCATTAATTTCATCCACTCCCAAGCTTGTGCAACATGTTCATGATCAAGTTGCTTAAAATTCATAATATCGTTTCTAAGAGAGATGATCTTAGTGGGAGGAAAATACTTTGAGATAAAAGCATCTTTGCACTTATTCCAAGAATCAATACTATTTTTAGGCAAAGATGAAAACCAAGCTTTAGCACGATCTCTAAGAGAAAAAGGAAATAGCTTCAATTTAACAATATCGTTGTCAATATCTTTCTTCTTTTGCATATCACACAAATCAACGAAGCTATTTAGATGAGTAGCGACATCTTCACTGGGAAGGCCGGCGAATTGATCTTTCATGACAAGATTCAACAAAGCAGTATTGATTTCGCAAGATTCAGTATCGGTAAGAGGAGCAATCGGAGTGCTAAGGAAATCATTGTTGTTGGTATTGGTTAAGTCACATAATTTGGTATTATCTTGAGCCATCGTGACAAGCAAGCAATCCAACACACGAGCAAACAAGAGACAAACGAAAAAGAGGCGAACGGAAAAGAGAGGGCGAACAAAACGGCAAGGGTGAAGTGGGGGAGAGGAAAACGAGAGGCAAATGGCAAATAATGTAATGCGATAGATAAGGGTTTGTGATGGGTACTTGGTATGTTGACTTTTGCGTAGACCTCCCCGGCAACGGCGCCAGAAATCCTTCTTGCTACCTCTTGAGCACTGCGTTGGTTTTCCCTTGAAGAGGAAAGGGTGATGCAGCAAACTAGCGTAAGTATTTCCCTCAGTTTTTGAGAACCAAGGTATCAATCCAGTAGGAGGCTACGCGCGAGTCCCTCGCACCTGCACAAACAAATAAATCCTCGCAACCAACACGATAAGGGGTTGTCAATCCCTACACGGTCACTTACGAGAGTGAGGTCTGGTAGATATGATAAGATAATATTTTTGGTATTTTTATGATAAAGATGCAAAGTAAAATAAAAGCAATGGAAATAAGTAAGTGTTGGAAGATTAATATGATGGAAAATAGACCCGGGGGCCATAGGTTTCACAGTGGCTTCTCTCAAGAGCATAAGTATTTACGGTGGGTGAACAAATTACTGTTGAGCAATTGACAGAATTGAGCATAGTTATGAGAATATCTAGGTATGATCATGTATATAGGCATCACGTCCGAGACAAGTAGACCGACCCCTGCCTGCATATACTACTATTACTCCACACATCGACCGCTATCCAGCATGCATCTAGAGTATTAAGTTCATAAAAACAGAGTAACGCTTTAAGCAAGATGACATGATGCAGAGGGATAAACTCATGCAATATGATATAAACCCCATCTTGTTATCCTCGATGGCAACAATACAATACATGCCTTGCTGCCCCTACTGTCACTGGGAAAGGACACCACAAGATTGAACCCAAAGCTAAGCGCTTCTCCCATTGCAAGAAAGATCAATCTAGTAGGTCAAACCAAACTGATAATTCGAAGATACTTGCAAAGATAACCAATCATACATAAAAGAATTCAGAAGATTCAAATATTGTTCATAGATAAACTTGATCATAAACCCACAATTCATCGGTCTCAACAAACACACCGCAAAAGAAGATTACATCAAATAGATCTCCACGAGAGAGGGGGAGAACATTGTATTGGGATCCAAAAAGAGAGAGAAAGCCATCTAGCTAATAACTATGGACCCGAAGGTCTGAGGTAAACTACTCACACATCATCGGAGAGGCTATGGTGTTGATGTAGAAGCCCTCCGTGATCGATGCCCCCTCTGGCGGAGCTCCGGAACAGGCCCCAAGATGGGATCTCGTGGGTACAGAAGGTTGCGGTGGTGGAATTAGGTTTTTGGCTCCGTATCTGGTAGTTTGGGGGTACGTAGGTATATATAGGAGGAAGGAGTACGTCGGTGGAGCTCCGGGGGGCCCGTGAGGGTGGAGGGCGCGCGTGGGGGGTGATGAAGACTCGATTAGATGGCGAGTCGTTCGTCGACCCGATCTTTCACGATACTAGCAGCAACAAGAAATTCTGGTCAAGCAAAGATGCAAGACCGTAAGATCGAAAACTTGCGTCAAGTAGATTGAATCGACTCCACGCGCAGCAGCAACAAAATCCTCACGGATCAACAACGAAGACGATATTTGGTGTCCCTCAACATGGGACGTTTTCTGTACCTTTATTGACTCGCGATCAAAAAAACAATCTGCCGTTACATGGCCGAAGCCAGCCATATTTATAGGCGACCCTGAGCTCACAAACCGACCTGGTCTCTATCCTAACGTGCAACACACTCACGTGCAAAACAAATAGAAGGAAAAATAGGACTCTCTCTCTCTCTCTCTCAACCATATAACTAGGACTTTCCTAAAAAAATAATCCGGCAACATTGTTAATCATGCAGGATCAAGCGTAACCAAAATAGATCACGCGGGATCTAACCAACCAAAACAAGACCGTACCATAGTGGTTTCTGTTCGGATGAAACTTACCAAAAAAAACTAAAAAAATTACGCTACTTGAATTGGAATAGCACCGACCAATGTCCAACTTGGAGTACGAAAATTAGGCGTGACTTCTTTAGCTGGTGGTTCTGATGATGGTACTTTCATTGTAATTTGGCCAATTGTCAAACTATTTGAGTTCATAACTTGATCTCTTTTCACACGGCTGGTCACATCATCCTCTCCTCCTTGAAACAAAACCGTCCTCGGTTTTGCGGTAGATTTCATGGACTTCTTCAGTGAAGCAGTTGTTTCCACCATGATTTCTCCCGTAAACATAGATCGCAGAACATGTCGTCTTCCGGCTTTCCAAAAAGAGTATGTATTGGATCGTCCCTCATGTGTGGCATGACGGTCATATTGCCACGGTCTCCCCAATAATAAGTGACATGCATCCATCGGCAATACATCACAAATCACTGTATCAATATAGTCACCAACCGAAAAATTGAGACGCACCTTGTGAGTAACTTTAAGTTTCCCCGACTGATATAACCATTCGACGCAGTGGGGTTGTGGGTGCTTCCAGGTAGGCAAAGCTAAAGCATCCACCAAGTCCTTGCTAACCGCGTTGGTGTAGCTTCCTCCATCTATGATCAACTTACAATTAGTGTTGTTGATTTTGCATTGAGTTTGAAAAATATTCCATCGCTGCCCCTTATCCTCAATGCGATCTTCTTGCACCCGTTGCACCATCAAAGACGGATATGATTCAGCAGCTTCAAAACTCACAACCACATTTTCAACATCTTCAGATTTTTCACCAGAAGTGTCAGAAACTGCCTCTTCATCACTAGCGGATGCATAGCCATCTCTCGTGAGCAACACTCTTTTCTCATTAGGACATTCACGCTTCATATGTCCCCTTCCTCCACACTTGAAACACTCTATGTCACTAGTGCGTCCGGTCGACTGTGCACTAGAATCAACCAATGACAGTCCTGATTTTGAAGCATCCTTTTGCACGGAACCATGAGAGTGATTTGATGATGTCGCCCTGTAGCTAGGACCGACATCCTCACTCTTATACTGCGAGCGTCGCCATGTGTTCAAAGTGGTACTGGGAACTGTGTTGACTTGGCGCCGCTTAATCTGTTGTTCCACATGCATAGCTTGGTGCACAAGATCTTGTATGTTGTAGTAGACCACCATCTCAACACGTTCCTGCACCTCGATATTTAGCCCGTTAAAGAAACGTGCCATGGTCACCTCCGAATCCTCCGTTGTCCCTGTACGTATCATAAGCAATTCCATCTCCTTGTAATATTCATCAACACTCATATTACCTCGAGAGAGCCGCTGCAACTTGTTGTACATATCTCTTTTATGGTGCTCAGGAACAAAACGGCGCCTCATGAATTCTTTCATACCTCGCCAAGTCGTCGGGCGATGTCTTGAACGACAAATTTGATTCCACCAAATTAGCGCGTAACCGGTGAACTCAATTCCAGCAAGTTGAACTTTCTTCTCCTCGCTATAATGATGGGCATCAAAAATTTGATCAACACGCATCTCCCACTCCAAATAGCCTTCTGGTTCGCACTTGCCGGAGAACGAAGGGATTGAAATTTTTATGTGCCCAATTCCATCATCCAAAGGCACACGCACAGCTTGACCAACTCGGTCATGCACTCCACCACGAACGGATGTTTAGGGACGAGGCTCATAGTGTCATGGTCGTGGCGCGTACCCCGCATGGTCAACGCCATCATCGAAACCATCATCTCTAGCATGAGGGTGTGCCGCCAAACGACGATCATGCACGCCGGCATGTCCGTCGCGAGCTGGTGGTGCATAATGCAGTGGAGGAGCCGGAGCAGTCTGTGGTGGTGCAGAAGTCGCTGCCGGCATATTGATGATGTCTGCCAAACCATCGAACCGAGTGATCAGGACATCTATCCTTTTGCCGAGCGCATCATGACATTGCTTGATGTAGTTGCATGTGTGGTCAAAACCATCCCGAATATTTTGAGGAATATCATCCGCATACACTGGACGTATTATTTCCTCAGAATCAGCAGCAACCTCATCACCCTTGTCGACCGAGGTTGACATCTTGATCAACACAGTACCGTGAACAACCTTAGCTCTGAATACCACTTGATGAAGACTCGATTAGATGGCGAGTCGTTTGTCGGCCCGATCTTTCACGATACTAGCAGCAACAAGAAATTTCGGTCAAGCAAAGATGCAAGACCGTAAGATCAAAAACTTGCGTCAAGTAGATTGAATCGACTCCATGTGCAGCAGCAACAAAATCCTCACGGATCAGCAACGAAGACGATATTTGGTGTCCCTCAACATGGGACGTTTTCTGTACCTTTATTGACTCGCGATCAAAAAAACAGTCTGCCGTTACATGGCCGAAGCCAGCCATATTTATAGGCGACCCTGAGCTCACAAACCGACCTGGACTCTATCCTAACGTGCAACACACTCACGTGCAAAACAAAGAGAAGGAAAACTAGGACTCTCTCTCTCTGTCAACCATATAACTAGGACTTTCCTAATAAAATAATCTGGCAACGTTGTTAATCATGCATGATCAAGCCTAACCAAAATAGATCACGCAGGATCTAACCAACCAAAACAAGACCGTACCATAGTGGTTTCTGTTCGGATGAAACTTACTAAAAAAATAAAAAAATTACGCTACTTGAATTGGAATACCACCGACCAATGTCTAACTTGGAGTACGAAAATTAGGCGTGACTTCTTCAGCTGGTGGTTCTGATGATGGTACTTTCATTGTAATTTGGCCAATTGTCAAACTATTTGAGTTCATAACTTGATCTCTTTTCACACGGCTGGTCACATAGGGGGGGGGGTAGGCGCGCCCCCTACCTCGTGGCTTCCTGTTTGATTTCTTGACGTAGGGTCCAAGTCCTCTGGATCATGTTCGTTCCGAAAATCACGTTCCCGAAGGTTTCATTCCGTTTGGACTCCGTTTGATATTCTTTTTTGCAAAATACTGAAATAGGCAAAAAACAGCAATTCTGGGCTGGGCCTCCGGTTAATAGGTTAGTCCCAATAATAATATAAAAGTGTATAATAAAGCCCAATAATGTCCAAAACAGAATATAATATAGCATGGAACAATCAAAAATTATAGATACGTTGGAGACGTATCAACCCATATCTGCTCAAATCATCTGTGAAGGTTAGAAAATAACGATACCCGTCGTGAGCCTCAACACTCATCGGGCCGCATACATCAATATGTATTATTTCCAACAAGTCCGTTGCTCGCTCCATTGTTCCGGAGAACGGAGTCTTAGTCATCTTGCCCATGAGGCATTGTTCGCAAGCATCAAGTGGTTCATAATCAAGTGATTCCAAAATCCCATCAGCATGGAGTTTCTTCATGTGCTTTACACCAATATGACCTAAACGGCAGTGCCACAAATAAGTTGCACTGTCATTATCAACTTTGCATCTTTTGGCATCAATATTATGAATATGTGTATCATTACGATCGAGATTCAATAAACCATTTATATTAAGTGTATGACCATAGAAGGTTTTATTCATGTAAACAGAATAACAATTATTCTTTGACTTAAATGAATAACCGTATTGCAATAAACATGATCCAATCATATTATGCTCAACGCAAACACCAAATAACATTTATTTTAGGTTCCACTCTAATCCCGAAGGTAAAGGGAGTGTGCGATGGTGATCCTATCAATCTTGAAATCACTTCCAACACACATCGTCACCTTGCTCTCAACTAGTCTCTGTTCATTTTATAACTCCTATTTCAAGTTACTAATCATAGCAACTAAACCAGTATCAAATACCCAAGGGCTACTACGAATACTAGTAAAGTACACATAAATAACATGTATATCATATATACTTTTGTTCACTTTGCCATCCTTCTTATCCGTCAAGTATTTGGGGCAGTTCTGTTTCCAGTGACCATTTCCTTTGCAGTAGAAGCACTCAGTTTCAGGCTTGGGTCTAGCTTTGGGCTTCTTCATGGGAGCAGCAACTTGCTTGCTATTCTTCTTTGAAGTTCCTCTTTCTTTCCCTTTGCCCTTTTCTTGAAACTAGTGGTCTTGTTAACCATCAATACTTGATGCTATTTCTTGATTTCTATCTTCGCCGATTTCTGCATCGCGAAGAGCTTGGGAATTACTTTCGTCATCCCTTGCATATCATAGTTCATCACTAAGTTCTAGTAACTTGGTGACAGTGACTAGAGAACTTTTTCAACTACTATCTTATCTGGAAGATTAACTCCCACTTGATTCAAGAAATTGTAGTACCCAGACAATCTGAGCACATGCTCACTGGTTGAGCTATTCTCCTCCATCTTGTAGGCAAAGTACTGTCAGAGGTCTCATACCTATCGACACGGGCATGAGTATGAAATACCAATTTGAACTCTTAGAACATCTTATATGCTCTGTGGCATTCAAAACGTTTTTGAAGTCCCGGTTCTAAGCCGTAAAGCATGGTGCACTAAACTATTAAGTGGTCATCATACCGAGCTTTGTCAAACATTCATAACGTGTGCATCTGCTCATGCAATAGGTATGTCACTTAGCGGTGCATCAAGGACATAATTCTTCTGTGCAGCAATGAGGATAATCCTCAGATCACGGACTAAGTCCGCATCATTGCTACTATCATCTTTCAACTTATTTTCTCTAGGAACATATCAAAAATAAACTAGAAGCTACATCGCAAGCTATTGATCTACAACATAGATATGCAAATACTATCATGACTAAGTTCATGATAAATTAAAGTTCAATTAATCATATTACTTAAGAGCTCCCACTTAGATAGGCATCCCTCGAGTCATCTAAATGATCACGTGATGCATATCAACTAAACCATGTCCGATCATCACGTGAGATGGAGTAGCTAGCTTTCAATGGTGAACATCACTATGTTGATCATATCTACTATATGATTCACGCTCGACCTTTCGGTGTCAGTGTTCCGAGGCCATATCTGCATATGCTAGGCTCGTCAAGTTTAACCCGAGTATTCTGCGTGTGCAAAACTGGCTTGCACCCGTTGTATGTGAACGTAGAGCTTATCACACCCGATCATCACGTGGTGTCTCGGCACAACGAACTGTCGCAATGGTGCATACTCAGGGAGAACACTTGTACCTTGAAATTTAGTGAGAGATCATCTTATAATGCTACTGCCGTACTAAGCAAAATAAGATGCATAAAGGATAAACATCACATGCAATCAATATAAGTGATATGATAAGGCCATCATCATCTTGTGCCTTTGATCTCCATCTCCAAAGCACCGTCATGATCACCATCGTCACCGGCTTGACACCTTGATCTCCATCGAAGCATCGTTGTTGTCTCGCCAACTATTGCTACTACGACTATCGCTACCGCTTAGTGATAAAGTAAAGCAATTACATGGCGAACCATATGGCTCCTTCCAGTTGCCGATAACTGTTACAAAACATGATCATCTCATACAACAATTTATATATCATCACGTCTTGACCATATCACATCACAGCAAGCCCTGCAAAAACAAGTTAGAAGTCCTCTACTTTGTTGTTGCAAATTTTACGTGGCTGCTACGGGTTTAGCAAGAACCGTTCTTACCTATGCATCAAAACCACAACGATTTTTCGTCAAGTGTGATGTTTTAACCTTCAACAAGGACCGGGCGTAGTCACACTCGATTCAACTAAAGCTGGAGAAACAGACACCCGCCAGCCACCTATGTGCAAAGCACGTCGGTAGAACCAGCCTCATGAACATGGTCATGTAATGTCGGTCCGGGCCGCTTCATCCAACAATGCCGCCGAATCAAAGTAAGACGTTGCTGGTAAGCAGTATGACTATTATCGCCCACAACTCTTTGTGTTCTACTCGTGCATATAACATCTACGCATAGACCTGGCTCGGATGCCACTGTTGGGGAACGCAGTATTTCAAAAAATTTACCTACGATCACGCAAGATCTATCAAGGAGATGCATAGAAGCTAGTGGGGAGAGTGTGTCCACGTACCCTCGTAGACCGAAAGTGGAAGCGCTTAGTAACGCGGTTGATGTAGTCGAACGTCTTCGCGATCCAACCAATCCAAGTACCGAACGTACGGCACCTCCGCGTTCAGCACACGTTCGACTCGATGACGTCCCTCGAACTCTTGATCCAGTTGAGGCCGAGGGAGAGTTCCGTTAGCATGATGGCATGGCAACAGTGATGATGAAGTTACTGGAACAGGGCTTCGCCTAAGCACTACGACGATATGACTGAGGTGTGTAACTATGGAGGGGGGCACCGCACATGGCTAAGAGATTGTCAGTTGTGCCTTTGGGGTGCCCCTGCCCCCGTATATGAAGGAGGGGAGGAGGAGGCCGGCCAACAAGGGGCGCGCCAGGGAGAGGGGAGTCCTACTAGGACTCCAGTCCTAGTAGGATTCGGCGCCACCCTTTTTTCCTTCTACCGGAGGGGGAAAAGGGAAAGGAGAGGGAGTAGGAGAAGGAAAGGGGGTGGCGCCCCCTTCCCAAGTCCAATTCGGCCTCCTCCCTTGTGGGGGGCGCACCAGCCCCTTGTGGGCTGGTTAGCCTCCCTCCTATGGCCCATAAGGCCCATATCTTTCTCCGGGGGTTCCGGTAACCCCTCCGGTACTCCGGTATGTACCCGATACACTCCAGAACCCTTCCAGTGTATGAATACTACCTTCCAATATATCAATCTTTACCTCTCGACCATTTCGAGACTCCTCGTCATGTCCGTGATCTCATCCAGGACTCCGAACAAACTCCGGTCATCAAATCACATAACTCATAATACAAATCGTCATCGACCGTTAAGCGTGCGGACCCTACGGGTTCGAGAACTATGTAGACATGACCGAGACACATCTCCGGTCAATAACCAATAGCGGAACGTGGATGCTCATATTGGTTCCTACATATTTTATGAACATCTTTATCGGTCAAACCGCATAACAACATATGTTGTTCCCTTTGTCATCGGTATGTTACTTGCCCGAGATTCGGTCGTCGGTATCATCATACCTAGTTCAATCTCGTTACTGGCAAGTCTCTTTACTCGTTCTGTAATGCATCATCTCGTGACTAACTCATTAGTCACATTGATTGCAAGGCTTATAGTGATGTGCATTACCGAGAGGGCCCAGAGATACCTCTCCAATACACAGAGTGACAAATCCTAATCTCGATCTTTGCCAACCCAACAAACACCTTTGGAGACATCTGTAGAGCATCTTTATAATCACCCAGTTATGTTGTGATGTTTGATAGCACACAAGGTGTTCCTCCGGTATTCGGGAGTTGCATAATCTCATAGTCAGAGGAACATGTATAAGTCATGAAGAAAGCAATAACAATAAAACTCAACGATCATAATGCTAAGCTAACGAATGGGTCTTGTCCATACATCATTCTCCTAATGATGTGATCCCGTTCATCAAACGACAACGCATGTCTATGGTCAGGAAACTTAACCATCTTTGATTAACGAGCTAGTCAAGTAGAGGCATACTAGGGACATTCTATTTTGTCTATGTATTCACACATGTACTAAGTTTTCGGTTAATAGAATTCTAGCATGAATAATAAACATTTATCATGATATGAGGAAATATAAATAACAACTTTATTATTGCCTCTAGGGCATATATTTCCTTCAGGTTAATCATAAGTAGGAGGCTTGTCCAAGTAAGGACAGCACCCAAGCACCGGTCCACCCACATATCAAATTATCAAAGTAACGAACGTGAATCATATGAGCATGATGAAAACTAACTTGACAGTAATTCTCATGCGTCCTCGGGAGCGCTTTGCATTATATAAGAGTTCGTCCAGGCTTGTCCTTTGCTACAAAAAGGATTGGGCCACCTTGATGCACCTTAGTTACTCTTGTTACTTGTTACCCGTTACGAACTATCTTATCACAAAACTATCTGTTACCGATAATTTCAGTGCTTGCAGAGAATACCTTGCTGAAAACCGCTTGTTATTTCCTTCTGCTCCTCGTTGAGTTCGACACTCTTACTTATCGAAAGGACTACGATAGATTCCCTATACTTGTGGGTCATCATTTTCCTACTGTTATTTATGATGTTTTTATGCATAATAATGCTTTATGGAGTAGTTCTAATGCTTTTCTCTCTCATAATATGCAAGGTTCACACAAGGAGGGAGAATACCGACAGCTGGAATTCTGGACCTGAAAAAGCTACCTCGGAGTTACCTATTCTGCACATCTCCAAATGAGCTGAAACTTCACGGAGATTGTTTATGGAATATTTAAGAATTATTGGAGCAAATAACTACTAGAGGGGGCCCACCAGGTGGGTATAACCCACCTGGGCGCGCCAGGGCCCCTAGGCGCGCCCTGGTGGGTTGTGCCCTCCTCGGCCCACCTCCGGTGCCCCTCTTCTGGTATATAAGTCATTTTGACCCTGAAAAAAATAAGGAGAGGACTTTTGGGACGAAGTGCCGCCATCTCGAGGCGGAACTTGGGCAGGAGCACTTTTACCCTCCGGCGGAGCTATTCGTCGGGGGAACTTCCCTCCCGGAGGGGGAAATCATCGTCATCATCATCACCAACAAATCTCCCATCTTGGGGAGGGCAATCTCCATCAACATCTTCAACAACACCATCTCCTCTCAAACCCTAGTGCATCTCTTGTGTTCAATCTTTGTACCGGAACCTTAGATTGGTGCTTGTGGGTGACTAGTAGTGTTGATTACATCTTGTAGTTGATTACTATATGGAAGATTATATGTTCAGATCCATTATGCTATTTAATACCCCAATGATCTTGAGCATGATTATCATTTGTGAGTAGTTACTTTCGTTCTAGAGGTCAAGGGAGAAATCTTGTTGTAAGTAATCATGTGAACTTGATATGTGTTTGATATTTTGATGGTATGTATGTTGTGATTCCCTTAGTGGTGTCATGTGAATGTCGACTACATGGCACTTCACCTTATTAGGGCCTAAGGGAATGCATTGTGGAGTAGTTATTACATGATGGGTTGCGAGAGTGACAGAAGCTTAAACCCTAGTTTATGCACTACTTCGTAAGGGACTGATTTGGATTCAAAAGTTTAATGCCATGATTAGATTTTATCTTAATACTTTTCTTGTAGTTGCGGATGCTTGCGAGGGGGTTAATCATAAGTAGAAGGTTTGTTCAAGTAAAAACAACACCTAAGCACCGGTCCATCCACATACCAAATTATCAAAGTAGCGAATACATGATAAAAGTGATTAGATGATCGTGTACCCTCAAGAACACTTTTGCTTATCATAAGAGACCGTTTTGGCCTGTCCTTTGCCACAAAAGTATTGGGCTACCTTGCTGCATATTATTTGTCGTTACTGTTATTTGCTCGTTATAAAATATCTTGATATCAAACTATTCATTACTTATAATTTTAGTGCTTGCAGAGAATACCTTGCTGAAAACCACTTGTTATTTCCTTCTGCTTCCCGTTGTGTTCGATACACTTACTTATCAAAAGGACTACGATTGATCACCTATACTTGTGGGTCATCACCGCCGCCGCCCGAAAATATCGCCACCACCGTGCGAGGGATAAGGCCCCGCCGCCGCCATCATAGGCTAGGCTTCACCGGTGAGACCTCAGGCGACGGCAGGACAAAGGACACAAGGGATGAGGCCCAGGGCCGGCGGCGCGGTTCCCCCCTGTGTCGCCTAGGGTTGGCGATGCGGGGGTGGGGGTGGGGGGGGGGGTTGATATCACCCCCAGCAAAACTTGACTATAGATATTTCCAGCAAATATAAAAATGCCTCTTGTAGTAGATTTAGTTTTGTGTTCAATGACTCAAAAAACATTTAATTTGAAAATGGGCATTCTTTTGAATGATCTGTCACTTTTGGTGATCTAAAACAAAACCTTGCTACTATTGCAGTGGGTGGTCTTAGTTTTGAGGTGAAAACCGATTGATTCTCTAGAAATTAAGTCTACCCGTGTGACATCGTTGTCCACATGGGTTTTTATGAGAAAAAAAATGCTAAGCTCATTGCCAACGCCCAACGTTCCGATAGTCGGATGTGTATTTAATAATTTAATTTAATTATCCTAACTAAGTCTAGAGATATGTGTATATTTAGGACGTTCTTTCAATATAGATTAGTAGTTTCTCAAAAAAAAAGAAGCAGAATAGTAGGTAACTAAAAACGTAGGAACAAAAAAAGGACAAAGAAACATTTACAAGATTTTCTTATCGTTGCTTCAAAACATATAAAGGAAACATGGTAATTTGGCTAGGATCCTCATTTTTAACATGAACATGTATTTTTTTTTAGAAAACATGAACATAATTGGCTGCAATATTGTAAATGCTTCTGGCTCTGGTCATCAACTGATCCCACAAAAGTCAAAATAGGTGCTGATCGACCGGTGACGAGCCGTTACAGAGGCGGATGCCTAGCTAGATGCTTTGGTTCGAGCTGCTTCTGGTAGCTGTTCTTTCGGCCTTTACACCAGTCACCTCGATCGGACCCGCTGCACGCACACAGAGCTATAACTACCAAAGCCATCCGCATTCCTCCTTCCTCAAAAAGGCTATCTGTCTGTATACGTTTGTACACAAACACAAGCAGTTGTCTCTAATACTACGCGCAGTCTACGGGTCTGTAGCTCCGTACGTATAGCTTGATTCGAATGTATATAACCTGTCCCGATCTGCTCCGACCATCGCTATCATCATTTCTGAATTCCGCTCAGACTGCTATGGCCTGGAAGATCATGGCGAGGCTCAGCTGCTGTTATTTCTCCAGCAAAATATTAGTTTACCTGTATCTTCTATGGCGGTAGTACGTACTCCTATGTCTGCATGCATGCCTAAGCTAGCTAAGTTGACTTTGTGATTTCGCTCACGGTAGCTACTGCAAAAGCTTGCGAGTAGTTGATTTCATTACTCCGTTAGCCTTCCTGCAAATACATCTTCTGAATTCTGATGAGTTCTGAGCTGCAGCAGTATGGTGTACGGGTTTCGGCCAGCTGCATGCATGCAAATGTGATCGCTCCGGACGAGAGCTTCGAGATTGACGCGTCATTAATTAATTTACCGTGCCCTCTCTTCACACAACATATAGGCGTGCATGGAAACATCAAAGCGGGCTGGTGGGTTCCTGTACGTTTGCATGCGAAGCATCAGCTAGCTGCATTGCATGTAGCCGCAGCAGCAGCAGCAGCACATGTACGCTGTGCAAACATTAGCTACAACAGTTGGTCCCCGGCTCTAGCTCTCTCTTCTCTTGTCCGTTTCGATTTTTCAACAACGAATTAAAAGGAAGAGAAGAGTGACACAGTATGCAGTGTACGAGCGCTAGTATGTAGCCAAGGGGACCAGCTGTTCAAAGGACTCGAGAGGCAACCAGGACATGGAATCTAGCTCTATGGAGCACTACATCCGGGTTTTATTGATTTCCCCCGGTTGCCGCGAAAATTTAAAGATTAATTTCAGCTGAATTGTATATGAAGAAAATGATATAAATCAAAAGCTACTATTTTGAAAAATAGACATGTTCCATGTTTGCATTGTGTGTGAACCATTAGTAGAAAACATGGCTTTGGTTCGGGTCTGGCCAGCCCATTAGTCTCGATTCTGTCACGAACCGGGATTCATGGGGCATACGTCTCGGTTCGTGCGCCCAGGGGGCCGGCCGGGCCTCGGGAGGCATTTGTCCCGGTTCGTGTGGACCCATTTGTCTCGGTTCTAGGCACGAACCGGGACCAATGGTCCTCGCTCCTGACCCACAACCATTGGTCCCGGTTCGTGCCTAGAACCGGGACAGAAGGGGGGCCTTTAGTCCCGGTTCCAGCCACGAACCGGCACCAATGAGGTGGCTATATATACCCCTTCGCCGGCGAGCAGAGCACTCCATACTGCTCTGTTTTTTCAGGCTGGCGAGGGGAGAGCTTTGTGGTGCTCTAGCTCACCTCCTATGCACATGAGGTGTTCGATAAACTGCCCGAGCCACACTAGTTAAGCTTTCTCCTCTCGAAGCTCGACCTCAAAACTCCATTTTCCTAGAGATTTGTCTAGGTTTAGCGGTGCGTCACGTCCCGTCCCCGTCTTCACCACCGTCGATCGCCCGCGCCGATCTTGTCGCCGGCACCACCGTGGTGAGCCTCTTGTTCTTATCTTCTTTCTGAAAACTAATAATTCTTACTTTAGATAGATACTTGTCTAATTTTCTTACTTTTCTTATTGCTTGTTATTATATAGTGCGATGGTTTTGGTATCCGCCCCCGTCAGCCCTCGTCCTGTCTATGATTCGGATGTGGTATATATTATCCTTTATAACTATTTGGTTCATTTATTGTTTATGACAATTATGCCGACCAACGTGACATAGATTTTATTTCTCTAGGAGGTATGTGAACCAGAAATTCCAACCGACCCTATTATCGAGAGGTCAAATTTAGTTGAAGAAGAAAACAATAACTTGACACTAGTGCAGAACTGGGCTTTAGCGCCGGTTCGTAAGGCCCTTTAGTGCCGGTTCTACAACCGGCACTAAAGAGTGGAGACTAAAGGCCCCCCCCCTTTACTACCGGTTCGGCACGAACCGGCGCTAAAGTGCCACCACGTGGCACGAGCCAGGCCCGGGTGCTGGTAGACCATTAGTACTGGTTGGTAACACCAACCGGTACTAAATGTTTGGGGGGGGGTTTGGTTTTATTTTTTATTTTTCCATTAATTTTGTGTTTTCCATTTAATTCTTTTTTGTTTGCTGGTATTTTACGATACTACATATTGTACACGTTATGCATATATATAAATAGATTTTCTTGTAGAACCGCATATATATATAAATATATATCATCGAATGTCTCACAACCACCACCATTAATTATTCACACATACACATGTATATATATATATACAATTTCTCCTACATGTTGCCTTGGTGCCTTCGGAGCACGATGACAAGTGGTTCATGGGGCGGTAGCGGGTAATAGTATTCTCCTTTGGGATCTATGACCTGGTCGAGCAAAAATCCTGCTATTTCCTCTTGAAGTGCTCGTATGCGCTCCGATGGTAGGAGCTTCTCCCGCACGTCATGGAACTGTTAAGAAGGAGATCAATATCGATAGTCATGTAAAAATTGTGAATAGTGTTCTATGAAACGTACCCATTGCTGTCTATCAGATCTGCTCCTTTCGGACGCCATCATGCGAATGTTCTCGCAAACGTAGTATGCACACAGATCAGTCCCCGACGCCTGTTCAGGGCCTTTACGAGAATGGAATTGAATCAGATAATGATTAATCAAGCATGATATAATTAATTAATGGTATTGAAACAAGAATTAAAGAGATGGTAGCTAGCTAGCTATAGTACTACTTAATTACTTACCTTGGGTCGATACCAAAACAGCTTTTTTGCCCATTTGCCTGGAGTCACCTTGATGAACTTTGCCCAAGCCTCCTCCCTGACACGGCGACGCACCACCTCCGGCGGGGCCGGCTCCTCTACACCGAATGTGGCCCAGGAGAACGCCACCAAAGGAGATCAGAGTCGACGACGGGACCCGAGGCCGGGTTCCTCACCAAGCGGCGCACCCCTCCAGGTAGCACCTCCCAGTGCCAGCCCGGCGGAGCCCAGTCCCGGACATGGGTCAGCCGGACGTCGTCGCGAACGGTTCGACGGCGAGGATGCTGGTCGGGCATCGTCGAGAACAAATACTATATGCCCGCAAAAGTAACATTTTTAAATGATTGGATTGTGATAACTAAAATTCTATATGCAAATTCTAACAATTTGACATTAATCTAATTCATCTAGCTAAAACTAATTCTAAAATTTCTAACATTTCTATATATATAATTAACATTTCTATAACATTTCTAATATTTCTATAACTAAAAAACAAAAAAATTGCTAACATTTCTATAACTAAAAAACAGAAAAATTTATAACATTTCTAATATTTCTATAACTAAAAAACAGGAAAATTTCTATAACTAAAATTTATAACAAAAAAAACTAAAAAACAATGTGTGTGTGTGTGTGTGTCTGGACATGGCGGCCGGGGCAGGAGCTCACCGGCAAGGCGCGGCGACGGGGGGCGGCGACGGGGACGGAGACGAGCGGTGACGACGGGGATGGGG
>NC_057811.1:332382978-332407790 GCF_018294505.1 Triticum aestivum | reverse complement strand
ACGGCGACGGCGACGGGGACGGCGACGGACGGCGACGGGGGCGGCGACGACGGGGCAGAGGAGAAAGAAGCAGAGGTAGAGATGAGAAACTGAATTTTTTTGAAGTGTTTTCTTATATAGAACACCCCTTTAGTACCGGTTGAAGCCACCAACCGGTACTAAAGGTCTGTTTTGGCCAGGCCAAGCGGCTGGAAGCGCCCCCCTTTAGTACCGGGTGGTGGCACCAACCGGTACTAATGACCCTCCTTTAGTACCGGTTGGAGCCACGACCCGGTACTAAAGGGGGTGCGCTGCCAGGTGAGGGGCGCAGAACTTTAGTCCCACCTTGCTAGTTGAGGAGCGCCAAGACCAGTTTATAACCCCGGCGCGGGCACTGCATTGAGCTCCTCTCAAAAGCAGGCCTTCTGGGCCTACCTCTCCTACTCTGCCTGTGGGCCTACTGGGCTTGCGGGCCTGCATCCTGGCCCAACTACAGGTTGGGTTTCTAGTCGTATGCAGGCCGCTCTGGCCCAGTAGGTGGGCTTTTTTATTTTCTTATTTTTTTACTTTATTTATTTTTGGTTTATTTATTTTTGAGTTGTTTTTTTGCTGTATTTAGAGTTTCTTTGTGAATATTTTTGCTTTAGGTACAAAAAATTACAAACTTTCTGTTAGTGCCGGTAGTTTTCAAATTTGAATAGTTTAAATTTTGAATTATTTGAAATTTGTGTGAATCACTAGTTTGTGAATAACTTAACTTTGAAAATAGATTTTTCAGTGATTCTTTATTCTTATGTTTAATATTAGTGTGTTTTATCATTATATTCAATTTGGTAATGCTTAGGTTATTTAAAAAATGAAATGCCTTTGTAACAGATGAGTTTTCGTCTGAAACCCTGATACTTCGAAAGAGATTGTCCATTTTGTACACGAAGTGCATCTAGTTTTTGCGGTAACCCTCTCTACTTTTTTGCACATGCTATGTGGGTGAAATTATGATACCATGCCAACTTTTAACCTTTTCTGAGTTCATTTGAAATGCTTTTCAATTTCAGGGTCATTTAGCTGAAAAAATCAGTAAATGCATGAAAGAATTTGTTTGCACATAAAATTTCTTCGCGTTTCAAATGCCAAAACACATAACTACCCTAACTATTACAGAGATTCCCTCCTGGGTGTGAAACACAGAAGAAAGTGATGATAGTGAAGCCGATCACATCCCAGATCTTTGGGTGTGAAACTTTTTCTTCGCGTGTGTCCCTTTGCACCGTAGCCATGGAAAATCTTCATCATTTAACTGGATGCTCGGGTCAATATTCACTGTGAATGGAGCAATTTCATCAAACTTTTCATAATCTTCTGACATGTCTGTCTTGTCATCCACTCCCACGATGTTTCTCTTCCCTGAAAGAACTATGTGGCGCTTTGGCTCATTGTATGATGCATTAGCTTCCTTATCTTTTCTTTTTTCGGCTTGGTAGACATGTCCTTCACATAGAAAACCTGTGCCACATCATTGGCTAGGATGAATGGTTCGTCTGCATACGCAAGATTGTTAAGATCCACTGTTGTCATTCCGTACTACGGGTCTTCCGTTACCCCGCCTCGTGTCATATTGACCCATTTGCACCAAAACAAAGGGACCTTCAAACCACGTCCATAGTCAAGTTCCCATATGTCCTCTATGTAACCATAATATGTTTCCTTTCCCGTCTTGGTTGTTGCGTCAAAGCGGACACCAGTGTTTTGGTTGGTGCTCTTCTTATCTTGGGCGATCGTGTAAAATGTATTACCATTTATCTCGTACCCTTTGAAAGTGATTATATTAGAAGATGGTAACTGGGACAGCGAGTATAGGTCATCTTCAATAGAGGTGTCATCCATGGTACGTGTCTGCAACCAGCCGGCGAAACTCCTGGTTTGTTCACGTGTAATCCAGTCATCAGACCGCTCCGGGTGTTTGGAGCGTAGAAAATTCTTGTGTTCGTCCATATACGGAGCCACCAAGGCGGAATTCTGTAGAACTGTGTAGTGTGCTTCAGTGAGAGAATGTCTGTCCATACATATTAGTTAATTCCCTCCTAGCGTGCCTTTTCCCTCCAGTCTGCCCTTATGCCGCGATTCAGGAACACCAATCGGCTTAAGGTCAGGAATAAAGTCAATACAAAACTCAATGAACTCCTCATTGTGATGGCCCTTGGAGATGCTTCCTTCTGGCCTAGCACGGTTATGAACATATTTCTTTAAGACTCCCATGAACCTCTCAAAGGGGAACATATTGTGTAGAAATACAGGACCCAAAACGTTAATCTCTTCGCATGGCTGAACTAGGACGTGTGTCATGATGTTGAAGAAGGATGGTGGGAACACCAACTCGAAACTGACAAGACATTGCACCAAATCATTCTCTAACCTTGGTATGATTTCTGGATCGATTACCTTCTGAGAGATTGCATTGAGGAATGCACATAGCTTCACAATGGCTAATCGAACGTTATCTGGTAGAAGCCCCCTCAATGCAACCGGAAGCAGTTGTGTCATAATCACGTGGCAGTCATGAGACTTTAGGTTCTGGAACTTTTTCTCTGCCATGTTTATTATTCCCTTTATATTCGACGAGAAGCCAGACGGTACCTTAATACTGAGCAGGCATTCAAAGAAGATTTCCTTCTCTTCTTTGGTAAGAGCGTAGCTGGCATGACCCCGATGTATGTCGTCTTTTTCGTGCATACATTGCTGGTCCTCCCGTGCCTCAGGTGTATCTTTTGTCTTCCCATACACGCCCAAGAAGCCAAGCGGGGTCACGCAAAGATTCTTCGTCACGTGCATCACGTCGATTGCGGAGCGGACCTCTAGGTCTTTCCAATAGGGCAGGTCCCAAAATATAGATTTCTTCTTCCACATGGGTGCGCGTCCGTCAGCGTCATTCGGAACAGGTTGTCCGCCAGGACGCTTTCCAAAGACTACCTTCAAATTGACCATATCATGTACATCAGCACCAGTACGGTGGCGAGGCTTCGTCCAGTGATCCGCCTCACCTTTGAAATGTTTGCCTTTCTTTCTTACGGGATGCCTGCTCGGAAGAAATCGACGATGTCCCAGGTACACATTCTTCCTACAATTGTCCAAATATATACTGTCGGTATCATCCAAATAGTGCGTGCATGCGCGGTATCCCTTGTTTGTCTGTCCTGAAAGGTTACTGAGAGCAGGCCAATCATTGATGGTCACGAACAGCAACGCCTTTAGGTCAAATTCTTCCCCCATGTGCTCATCCCACGCACGTACACCTGTTCCATTCCACAGCTGTAAGAGTTCTTCAACTAATGGCCTTAGGTACACATCAATGTCATTGCCGGGTTGCTTAGGGCCTTGGATGAGCACTGGCATCATAATGAACTTCCGCTTCATGCACAACCAAGGAGGAAGGTTATACAAACATAGAGTCACAGGCTAGGTGCTATGGTTGCTGCTCTGCTCCCCAAAAGGATTAGTGCCATCTGCGCTTAGACCAAACCATACGTTCCTTGTGTCATCTGCAAACTCCTTCCCGTACTTTCTCTCAATTTTTCTCCACTGCGACCCGTCAGCGGGTACTCTCAACTTTCCGTCTTTCTTACGGTCTTCTCTATGCCATCGCATCGCCTTGGCATGATCTTTGTTTTGGAACAAACGTATCAACCGTGGTGTTATAGGAACATACCACATCACCTTGGCAGGAATCTTCTTCCTGGGGTGTTCGCCCTCGACATCACCAGGGTCATCGTGGCTGATCTTATAGCACAATGCACCGCATACCGGGCAAGCGTTCAAATCCTTGTACTCACCACGGTACATGATGCCGTCATTAGGGCATGCATGTATCTTCTGCACCTCTAACCCTAGAGGGCAGACAACCTTCTTTGCTTCGTACGTACTCTCGGGCAATTCATTGTCCTTTGGAAGCATATTCTTTATCATTACCAGCAACTTTCCAAATCCCTTGTCAGATACACCATTCTCTGCCTTCCATTGCAGCAATTCCAGTGTGGTGCCCAACTTTTTCTTGTCAGCTTCGCAATTCAGGTACAACAATTTCTTGTGATCCTCTAACATGCGCTGCAACTTCTTCTTCTCCAAATCACTTGCGCAGTTTCTCTTTGCATCGGCAATGGTGAAAGTGCGTTATATCGACTAGAGGGGGGGTGAATAGGTGATTTTTATAAATTCTTCACTGAGGAATTTGTGGGTGAGGAAATTCCTTAGCGAAGAACTACTTGCAGCGGAATAAGTACTCAAAATTATGCATAGCAGAACACAAGCATAGTCATCATGATGAAATGAAAACAAGCACAGAGTACAGAAAGCGTAAACACAGGATAACACAGGATGAAGACAAACAGACTGAGGAAATTGAACTGAGGAAATTGAGAAAGTATTCAGTCAAAGTCTTCAAACACAGATATGAACAATTGCACAACACAGGAATGTGGAAATGAAAGAGTTGAGGAAATAGAACCAGTTGGCTTGGTGAAGACAATGATTTGGTAGACCAGTTCCAACTGCTGTCTCAGTTGTACGTCTGGTTGGAGCGGCTAGGTATTTAAACCTGAGGACACCTAGTCCCAGACACACAGTCCTCACTGTATTCTCCTTGAACTAAGGTCACACAGACCTCGTCCAATCACTCGTGGTAAGTCTTCAGGTGACTTCCGAACCTTCACAAACTCGGTCACTCGGTGATCCACAATTTCCTCTTGGATGCTCTAGACCATGACGCCTAACCGTCTGGAAGAAGCACAGTCTTCAAAGGTAACAAGCGTTGGATCCACGCAAGATCAATCTCTTCAGTGATGGTCAATCACTTTGGGTTTGTAGGTGTTTGGGTTTGGGGTTTTTTCCTCACTTGATGATTTTCGCTCAAAGTCCTCGGAGGATGGGATGCTCTCAAATGACAAGTGTCAGTTTCTCTCGGAGCAGCCAATCAGCTAGTTGTTGTAGGGGCGGCTATTTATAGCCTAGGGAGCAGCCCGCATGATAAGACATAAATGCCCTTCAATGATATGACCGTTAGGTGGGTAGATATTTTGGGACAGGTGGCGCATAGCACAGCAACGGTCGGAAATTTGAGGTTCAAATTCCTCAGGGCTATCATGTTCCTCACTGTGTAGGCAATCCGCACTGGCGAATTCCTAACTCCTCAGTCAGAACAAATTCCTCAGAGACCAGAAGAACTTAGTCTCTGTCACTGAAGAATATGACTGAACTGTATGAGATTTCCAATGGCTTCACTCGAAGGAATCGGTAGGTGTAGGATTTTGAGTTGAGCATCACATGGAAATTTTTCCTTAGTATTTCCTCGACCCCCTTTAACAGTACGGTGTTTCGTATGACTCAAGAAAGAGAAAATGAAACTACGAAAACAAAAGTCTTCACGCTTCATATTCCTTAAATGAATACCAAGTCTTCAAGGTCACACCAATTTCTTCACTTTCAAAGTCTTCAGAAAGTTTTCAGAAATCCAAAGTCTTCAGTCGAAGAACTTCATTTTTAGGGATCGACTTTCTCTGTAATTATCAAACTCCTCATAGACTTATAGATCTGTGTACACTCACAAACGCATTAGTCCCTTAACCTATAAGTCTTCAATACACCAAAATCACTAAGGGGCACTAGATGCACTGACAATCTCCCCCTTTTTGGTGATTGATGACAATATAGGTTAAGTTTTCAACGGGGATAAACATATGAAGTGTAAATACTGATATTGAGGAATTAGATTGCAAGATATAGAAGAACTCCCCCTGAAGACGTGCATAGTGAGGAATTTGCTTTTGAAGCAATGCACACTTGAAGAGTTGAATCATGGAGATCTCCCCCTATATCTTGTAATTCATACACGCATTTGACATAATATATGAAGAATTTGAAATGCATGATGAAATATGGTGACTGATGTAATTCAGCATGCGTGCAATGACATTAACGAGGAATAAACATGCAGAAGAAACAACAAAAGTATCAGGCCACCATAGAGTTTAAGTTTACAGCTCGATCCAACAAAGTCATCAGAAGAACGAGAGTTGTAACTTAGGAAAAAAACACCCATATAAGATAGACCCGCTTGAAGACTAACTCAAATTTCTCCCCCTTTGTCATCAAATGACCAAAAGGGTCGAAAATGAGGACTAACGCCCATGAAGAATATCAAGGTGATGAAGGAGCGTCAGCGTTGTTGGGGTCGGTTGTTGGAGTAGGGACTGCCGCAGTGTCGTCCAAATCTTCATGTTCATCTGTGTCACGTGATGAAGAATAGGAGCTGGTCACCAAGGAAGGAACCTTGACCTTCTTGTACTTCTTAGGAGGAGGTGCAGCCCAGTCAAGATCGTCCTTGAGACCCATTGTCTTCAGATCTTCTTCACTATAGACTTGAGACAGAACAGCCCAGGTGCGGTTGAGGATTTCATGAAGGTAGTAGTGGTTTTTCTTCACTGCATTGTGGGTAGCAGTCATGTTGTGAAGAATTGAACCAAACTGACGCTTGACCCATTTATGATTGCGATCAACCTTCTGGTGAAGACTGAGGAGAAGCTCACGGTCAGTCATCACCCTGGGTGCTGTGCCTTGAGGATTTTCCTTGGGTGCGTTGGCGGCAGAGTCATGGGTGGCAGAGTCATCATTGGTGGAGTAGGATGCAGCCTTGCGAAATTGTCCATCCAATGGACGAATGCCTTCATCAATTACAGCAGTAGCCTTGCCCTTTTCATCAGTTGAGGAAAATGTCCGTTTGAGGACTTCAATTGGGGGCAAGTAGCTGCAATGGTTCAGTGTATCAGCTTTATAGTTGAGTGAAGACCTTGCTGATGAATCTCATAATCCAAGGTGCATAAGGCTTCAACTCAAATGGTGACATGGAGACATTAGCCAGAGTCCTCATGAAGAAATCATGGAAGTTGATGGGAATGCCATGAATGATATTGAAAAGCAGATTCTTCATGATGCCAACGACTTCTTCTTCATTTGAGTCGTGGCCCTTGATTGGACTCAATGTCTTCGTCAGAATGCGATAGACAGTCCGAGGCACATACAACAATTCCTTCACAAGGAATTTTGTTCGTGAGGTCTGACCTGGCTTCAAAGGCTTCATCAGCACTTGCATGTAGTGATCAGTTAGCTCAGGTTCATTGTAGACGCAACAAGCACCTTCAAGGGGCGGACTGAGAGGTAGGGCACGAAGCAATTCAGTAGTTGGTGCCTTGTAGTGAGTGTTTTCAGACATCCAGTCCAGCACCCATGAATTCACATCTTCAGAATTTCCGGTGATGTGCAGCGTTGCATAGAATTGAAGAATAAGTTCTTCATTCCAATCACAGATGTCAGTGTAGAAATTTAACAGCCCAGCGTCATGAAGAACACTGAGGACTGGCACGAAGCATGGCAAAGATTCCATGTCCATGTGAGGAATGTGCTCATGATCGAAGACTTTGTCTTTGTCGAACAACACTGAGGAATAGAAATTTGCCTGGCTGGCAGTCCAGAAACGCCTCTTTCTTATACGAGCAGAGTCATAAGGGTTGTAATCAGTGAAGAATACATGCTCGCCAAAGAAGGCATCAGTCTTGAATTTTTGCTTCCTGGAGAATGGATCCTTTGGTTTGGGCAGAGGAGTGTCAGTGAGTTGCATCACAACCTCAGGAATCGCAATCTCAGGTTCTTCAGGCTGAGGAATTTCTGGTTCCTCTTCAGTGGCAGCCTGGTTCTTGAATTCTTCATTTCCAGTTTCTTCAGCACTAGCGGCTGGAATGTCTTCATGAGCTTCATCAGATCCCATTTGAACTGTAGTGACTGGGGACTGAGGAATTTGCTGCAGTGGAGTGAAGAGTGGAGAATTGGGGTGCTGACTTTCCCAAAAGTCATCATTCATCACAGGTGTGGTACAGCCAATGTCCACATCTTCATCTTCAATTTCTTCAACGCCGGCCTCTTCAGCAGTAAACTGAGGCACAGGCGAGGAAACAACTGGGGTTGAAGGGATTTCATCCACTTCAATTTCTTCATCCATCTGCTCTGACGTAGCAGCAGAAGAAGTTTCTTCATCAGATCCGCTAGGGATCACATATTCTTCACCAGAAGGAACAAGGTCCTTTGATGGCATGGTTGAGATTGGAACAACATCAATCGGGTTTTCAAAAGAGCTGGTCATAGGCTTCATTTTCTTCGGAGCAGAAGAATCTGAAGATGCTGATGCTTTCCTTTTCTTCACTGCTGCACGCTCTGCAGCCTTGGTCTTCTTCACATCTGATGCAGATGGTAGGATTGGAGTTGGAGTAGGCGCAGGTCGAGCAGAGGAATTTGGTGCAGTTTCTTCAGGCACAACTGATGCAGTTGCCCTGACCTCTTCATTTTCTTCAGGCGCACCACAAGTGGGTGCCCTGGGAATTTCATCAGCGGCTGGAATGCAGTCATCAGCCTTGGAACTCACATTATCTTCAGCAGCCTGATTGTCATCAGCGGTGCTGGCATGTTCTTCAGTTTGCTGAGCAGATGCTTCAGCCGGAGTGACTTCAATATGCACAGGGGCAGCGGCACTTGAAGTGAGTGTCTTCGTCAGATTGACGAACCTGACCTTGGCTCCTTTCCAATCAGCATAGTAAGCATTGAAATCATCGCCGAGGACTTTGATTTCAGACTGGAGCTTTACGAGTTCATCAGTTGTCATAGAGACAACGTTGTTCTTCAGGAACTTCTCCTTCCTGTACCGTGATTTCTTGAGTTGCCTGGCCTTCTCATATTTCCATTTTTCTTCACTGATGAAATGGGTCAGCATGTGACTTTGGCCAGGTGTCAACTTGAAATCAGGCATAGGAGTGTTTGGGTCCTTGTGCCAGAGATCAATATAGTCGAGGATCAGCTTTGGATCCAAAAGCAGTGGCACTTCTGTGCCCTTGGCTCTAGCGGCCCTAACTTGCCTGTCTCTGATGATTTCAGCAAGTTCTTCATCATCAGCTTCGTCTTCATCAGACGGTACTTGGAAGGCGACCTGCTTCTTCTGAGGACTTGGGCGAGAGCCTCGTCCAGCAGTTGTCTTTGTCTTCAGCAGAGAGGGTCCTGTTGAAGAGTTTGGTGCAGCTGAGGAACTAGCTGAAGCTCCTGAGGAAATAGAGATGCCTGTAGTTCTTTGGCACGTGGCGAGATGCACAGGTGCTGAGGATTTTGTCGGAGCAGCTGAGGACTTTGGAGGAGCAGGAGCGGCTTGAGGAATTGGCCGTGAGGGCTTAGCTGAGGAAATTGGCCGTGAGGGCATTGAATAAGAGGCACTTGGCTTGTGCGCAGGCTTCTTTGCCATGGATTTCTTCGGCCTTACAGAGGCCTCAGCAGCAGCAGCAGCAGCAGTGGAATCTTCGTTGAATTTCTTCACTGCATCTCTTGCCTGTTTGGCCAACTTGGCTTGGCGCTTGGCCCATTCTTCAGGAAAATCCTCACCGCGCTTGATGCTAGTGGGATCTGCCTCTTGGCCAGGTGCCAATGGAGGTCTTGAGCATGGAGGAGTAACAACGAATTTCTTCATGTATTTTGGAGTCACATACCTGTACTCCCTCCACTCTTTTGCCCATCTCCTTTCTATCCTCTGAATGCGCACCTTGCGCTGATTTTTATCTTCCTCAGGGGGTGTGCAGTACCCAGCATAAATGTCCTCAGGGATTTCAAAGGCAGTATTGACCTCAGGCTTCTTTCCTCCTTTCTGTGGCCTCTTTTCATTAGCCATTTTCTTTTGTTGAGGAATTTGAACAATTGAACTCTCTGAAGAAGTATGCAACTTTTCTTCAAGGAACGCTGCAAATGAGTTAAGTTGATGAGAACCTAGTGATTCAGCAGCGGACATGAGTACCTGTGAACAGAGTATAGTTGCGAGGAATTTGGAGAGGTCATATGCGTTCTCAGAAGGTTTTTCAATAAGAACAAGTTTGAGGAATTTGACCAGATGAGTCTTGAAGAATTTCACTAAGCGTTCTTTGTCTTAGGTTCCAGAGTTGTATAGATCGAAGATCCACACAATTGAGGAATCTTGAAGAAAAGTGATGCTTAGAGAAACGGATCAAGAGCAGATGACATGTGAGGTGTTTAGTGTGTGAGGATTTGAAGAAAAACACCTTTGAAGATTTTGTAGTAAACATTTGAATCAAAGTGGGCAGTAAAAGTAACTTTTAATTACCCTGAACGAAGAACACGACGAACTGGGATGTGGAGAAGTGAAGCTCGTCTGTGCAGATCTTCCATGCCCTAACTTGGCGGAGGAAGACGGCTACGGCGGCGGCGGAGTGAAGGTTTCCGCGGCCGGCGTGAGTACGGCGGCGACGAGGTCGAGGCAGTGAAGCTCTTCCTCACCGGCGACGATGATGTAGCGGCGGTGCTAGGGTTTGAGAAGCTCGAGCTTGGAGAGAGGTCGAGCGGAGTGAAAGAAGTGAGGAAGGGGAGAGGGGGTATTTATAGCCACGGTGAAAAACGGTTCGCCCGAAGAAATTGGACGAACGTGCCCTGACCCTTCTCATTCGCATGACATGTGTCACCCACGTACTGAGAAGTGGAGATCGTGTTAGATCGTGGGTGAATAGATAAGTATATCGTGGGAAGCGGAACAGTTTGAGCGGCAAAGCCGAAAATTTGGACAAGATAAGTTAAAAGTTCCGTTCGCAAATTCTTCAGCTGACAAGGAGACAATGAAGATTTTGAACGAGTTTCAAATAGAACGCACATGAAGAATTTGTGAATAGATTGGGTTGAGTATAGCAATAGAGGGGGAAGGGTCCGATCACATTCACTTAGTAGAAAAATCAACTTGAAGAATTAGCCATAAGTGAATGTTGTAGAGGACATAAACTCATATATATATATATAGCCAATGAAGAGAAACGATGGAAGCAGTGAAGATTTTGCAAAGTTGAAGAATATGAACAACTGAGGAATTTCAAAACTGAGGAAAAACTCAAATTGAAGATTTTCAACTTTTGTGGTGGCGTGACCCACCGTATAAGAATGATGATTTCAGACACCGCGTACAATTGTCGTAGGGTTCTGAGAATCAAATTCTTCATTAATTTCTTCACACTTAGAGTGTTATTCTTCATTGATTGAGGGAAAACGTTTCTTCATGTGTTGCACATCTAAGTCATCAATTTTGCATAAGTGTTAGGATGAGTGTCCTTTTCAAAGAACATTCGAAGATTCTAAGATATTTAGCTCACACCGCAACTTGCTAAATCTCTTCTCATCCAAGGGCTTTGTGAAGATATCGGCTAGCTGTTCTTCAGTCTTCACATGCTCAATAGAAATGTCGCCCTTCAACACATGATCGCGAAGAAAATGATGATGAATCTGAATGTGCTTTGTCTTTGAGTGCTGAACTGGGTTGTGAGCAATCTTGATGGCTCTCTCATTGTCACAGAAGAGAGGTACATTCTTCACATTGACGCCGTAGGCCTTGAGAGTTTGCTTCATCCACAACAATTGAGCACAGCAAGAACCAGCAGTAATGTACTCAGCTTCAGCAGTAGACAGTGATACACAGTTCTGTTTCTTCAAGGACCAACAAACCAAAGATCGTCCGAGGAAATGACATGTACCAGATGTTGACTTGCGATCCACACGATCACCAGCATAGTCAGAGTCAGAATATCCAACGAGATCAAAAGCCGAGCCCTTGGGGTACCATAATCCTAGTGTTGGTGTGTGAGCTAGATATCGAAGAATATGCTTCACAGCCTTATGGTGTGATTCCTTCGGTGTAGCTTGAAATCGGGCACACATGCAAACACTAAGCATAATATCTGGCCTAGATGCACATAAGTACAATAAAGAACCAATCATGGAGCGGTATACCTTTTGATCGAAGTCAATACCATTTTCATCAGTGCACAGATGGCCATTTGTGGGCATAGGAATTTTGACGCCTTTGGAATCTTGCATGCCGAATTTCCTCAGTACATCTTTGAGGTATTTCTCCTGAGGTATGAATATGCCATTGCGCTGTTGACGAATTTGAAGACCTAAGAAGAATTTCAACTCTCCAATCATAGACATTTGATATTCTTCACTCATCATATAGGCAAATTCATCACTATAACGTTGGTCAGTACAGCCAAAGATGATGTCATCAACATATATTTGGCATACAAACAATTCATCATCATATGATTTAGTGAAAAGAGTAGGGTCGAGTGAACCGGGTTTGAAGCCTTTCTTCATGAGGAATTCCTTCAAAGTATCATACCACGCCCGAGGGGCCTACTTGAGGCCATAGAGGGCCTTATTTAGTCTGAAGACTTTGTCAGGATGCTTAGGATCTTCAAAACCTGGGGGTTGAGCAACATATACTTCTTCCTCAAGCTTACCATTGAGGAATGCACTTTTCACATCCATTTGATATAAGGTGATATCATGATGGTTAGCACAAGCAAGTAATATGCGAATAGCTTCAAGTCTAGCAACAGGTGCAAAAGTTTCATCGAAATCAATTCCTTCAACCTGTGTGTAGCCTTGAGCTACTAGCCGTGCCTTATTGCTCACCACAAGGCCATTTTCATCTTGCTTGTTGCGGTAGATCCACTTTGTGCCAATGATATTGTGTTTGCGAGGATCTGGACAATTGACCAGTTCCCAAACGTTGTTGAGCTCGAACTGATGTAATTCTTCTTGCATGGCCTGAATCCACTCAGGCTCCAGAAATGCTTCATCTACCTTAGTGGGCTCTGAGATAAAGACAAAAGCATAGTGCCCACAAAAGTTAGATAAATGTGAAGCTTTCGAGCGTGTGAGAGGACCTGGTGCTTCAATGTCATCGATGATCTTCTCAACTTGCACTTCTTTTGCAACGCGAGGATGAGTAGGTTGTCGTCGAGGAATTTGATCAGCATTTTCTTCAGCACCATTTTCTTCAGCAATTTCTTCAGGTGCATTAGCTCGACGTTCTTCACGTTTAGGAATGAATTCTTCAGCAGATTCTTCGGTAGGAATGACATCCTCAGTAGCCTTGAACTTGATAGTTTCCTTAGGTGCTGGTTCATCTATCATAGAGGGTAGGTGCTCTCTTTGCGAGCCATTAGTTTCATCGAACCGCACATCTAAAGTTTCAACAACCTTGTGAAGAACGGTGTTGAAGACTCTGTAGGTGTGCGAGTCCTTTCCGTAACCAAGCATAAAACCTTCATGTGCTTTCGGTGCAAATTTAGCATTGTGATGAGGATCTCTAATCCAACATTTTGCACCAAAGACTTTGAATTAACTCACATTGGGTTTCTTGTCAGTGAGGAGTTCATAGGCAGTCTTCTAGAAGAATTTGTGAAGATATACCCTGTTGATGATGTGGCACGCAGTATAAATTGCCTCAATCCAGAAGTGACGAGGCGTCTTGTACTCATCAAGCATAGTGCGAGCCATCTCAACAAGAGTTCTGTTCTTGCGCTCCACGACGCCATTTTGCTGAGGAGTGTAAGGAGCAGATAACTCATGAGTAATACCAAGTTCATCAAGATAGTCATCAAGACCAGAATTCTTGAACTCAGTTCCATTGTCACTTCTGATGTGCTTGATCTTCACACCAAAGTTGGTTGAAGCCCTCGAGGAAAATCGTTTGAAGACTTCCTGCACTTCATGTTTGTAAGTAACAATGTGTGCCCATGTGTAGCAAGACTAATCATCAACAATAACAAGCCCATAGAGAGATGCGTCATTTGTGAGAGCTGAGTAATGGTTAGGACCAAAGAGGTCCATGTGAAGCAATTCGAATGGTCGAGTAGTGGTCATGATAGTCTTCGCTGGATGCTTAGCCTTGGTCATCTTTCCAAATTCACAAGCTCCACATAGGTGATCCTTGAGGAATTTCACATTCTCAATGCCAATGACATGCTTCTTCTTCGCAAGCGTGTGCAAATTCCTCATGCCTGCATGACCAAGTCGTCGATGCCATAGCCATCCTTCTGAAGCTTTTGCAAGTAGGCACACGGCTGGTTGCGGTCCTGTAGAGAAATCAACAATATACAAGTCTCCTCTCCTAAAGCCTTCGAAGACTTTGGAATTGTCAGCTTCCATAACCACAACACAACGACACTTGCCAAAGACAACTACCATATCAAGATCACAAAGCATTGAGACAGACATGAGGTTGTATCCTAAGGACTCGACAAGCATGACTTTGTCCATGTGTCGATCCTTTGTGATCGCAACCTTACCTAGACCCAATACCTGACTTTTGCCTGTGTCAGCGAAGATGATATGCTTCAGATGCGATGGTGATAAGGAAGCATCAATCAATAGATTCTTGTCACCAGTCATGTGATTTGTACATACACTATCGAGGACCCACTCAGTGGCTTTGGGTTGATCATCCTGCAGATGAATTAGTGTAGCTTACGAACTTCATATACTTCATCAGTGAAGAATATGACATCAATTCATCAGATCAATTTCATCAAGCAATAGAACAGATAAAGCAGTATGAGGACGTGAGAAATGAAAGTTCATTTCTTCATGATTAGCCTGCGTCCTTTCAGGCGCTTTCCAGGTCTCCAGCAAATTCTTCAGACGTGCACGCACGTCTGGAGACCTGACCCTGCATAAGAGATTAGTTCTTTTTCTTCACCACCCACATCTGAAGGGGTGGCAAAGAGTTCATGAATCTGCGAGCTCCATATGAGAAAGGTGGCATAGAAGCCAATCCATTTCGTTTCACATAAGAGGAGTTAGGGTAAGCATATGAATAAGCAGAGAAATTTTTCGAGGACTTATGAACATAATGATTAGAAGAATAATGCTCATATTCATAGCCCTTGGCTCTTCCCTGCGAAACAGAGTTGTTAGCACAATGATGTTCATATGAGGACTTTGATCCTTTTGAGGAATTTGATCCACATGAGGAATTTGGTCCGTATGAGAACTTGGATCCATATGAAGAATTTGGTCCATATGAAGAATTTGATCTGGGGTTCCTATTCTTCACAAGTGGTGTCATGAGGACATTCACCTGAAGACTTTCAAGGCACCTTTTGGGAACCCAGATTTTCTTCATAGGGGAACCGTTCCTGCAGTTAGTGCCAACATATCTAGCAAATACTTCACCATTCTAATTATTGAACAGTTTATAGTTGGAGTCAAATGACTCATCAGAAGAATGAGAAGATTCACATGTAAAGCCAGATAAATTAGATGGATCAACTGGAGGTCCCTTTGCAGCAACCCATGAGGTTTTGGGGTACTGCTCAGGCTTCCAATATGTACCGTCAGCATTGAGTTTCCTCTCAAAGGCAATACCCTCTTTCCTAGGGTTCCTGTTGAGGATCTGCTTTTTAAGCACATCACAAAGAGTCTAATGCCATTTGAGGCTTTTGTACATGCTTGTCATGTACAATTCCTTCAGCCCTGCATCGTCAGTGATACTAGCAATGTCCTCAGATGAGGAATTAGTGATAGCAGAGACAGTTGAAGAATTTGTAGCATTAGAAGCATTTGAACATTCAGGTGAAGAATTAGCAGATTCACGCTCAATGCATTTCAAACATGGAGGAACAAATTCTTCCTGAGCAGCGCTGATTTGTTGAGCAAGTAATCAATCGCGCTCCTTCTGAAGATCTTCATAACTCACTTTTAGCTTCTCTAGATCTTGCTTTCTTTGAAGAAGTTCATAAGAAAGATTCTCATGATCAGACAAAAGAGTGTTATGATGACCTTGAAGGTTGTCATACCTAGTCTGAAGTCTCTGAAGATTTTCAGTCTAGTGCGATCCATTTCTTCACCCAACATATCATCACTCTTGTATACCATGTTTTGAACCTTTTCAAGGGCCCTTTGTTGTTTCACAGCAATCTTAGCAAGTTTAGAATAGCTAGGCTTAAGGTTTTCATCAGATTCATTTTCACTTGATTCAGATTAGGCATATTTGAGTACCTTGGCACCCTTTGCCATGAAGCAATAGGTGGGAGCGTAGTCATCATTGCCTTCATCAGCCTTGTTGGTGAGGTCATTTTATTCAGAGTTGAAGATAGACTTGCTGAAGAATGCAGTAGCGAGGGCTAGGCTTGCCACACCGGATTCAGAATCCTCAGATGCCTCCTCTTCCTCATTTTCTTCAGATTCAGCCTCAACGTCCATTTCCTTGCCAATGAATGCCCGAGCCTTCTTGGAGCTACTCTTCTTGTGAGAAGAAGACTTTGAGGATTTTGATGATGAAGATTTTGAGGATTTCTTCTTTTTCTTCGTATCATCAGAATTGTAATCCTTGTATTTCTTCTTCTTTGATTCCTTTTCCCACTGAGGAAAATCTTGAATGTAGTGTCCTGGTTTCTTGCATTTGTGACAAAGCCTCTTCTTGTAGTCACAGGATGAGGAATCATTGCTCCTTGATGGTCTTCCAAAGCGACCACGTCTTGAGAGCTTCTGGAATTTCTTCACAAGCAGTGCTAGATCATGGCTCAGTTCTTCAGGATCACCAAGACTGCTTTCAGAGTCTTCATCTTCAGACTCAGAAACTGCCTTGGCCTTCAGTGCACGTGATCTGCCATAGCTCGAACCATAGAGATCTCTCTTTTCAGCAAGCTGGAACTCATGAGTGTTTAGCCTTTCGAGGATATCAGCAGGATCAAGTGACTTGTAATAAACACGCTCTTGTATCATCAAGGCCAGAGTATCAAATGAGGAATCAAGTGATCTCAGCAGTTTCTTCACCACCTCGTGGTCGGTGATGTCAGTGGCACCAAGTGCTTGAAGCTCATTTGAGATGTCAGTGAGGCGATCGAAGGTTTGTTGAACATTCTCATTATCGAGTCTTTTGAAGCGGTTGAAGAGATTGCGAAGAACATCAACTCGAGAGTCACGCTGTGTTGAGACTCCTTCATTTACTTTGGACAGCCTATCCCAGATATGCTTAGCAGTTTCCAAAGCACTCACTCTTCCATACTATCCTTTGCTCAGATGGCCACATATGATATTCTTCGCTTGAGAATCGAGTTGCTTGAATCTCTTCACATCGGCAGCGTTCAGTGAGGGTGAGACAGAGGGAACACCTTTTTCCACAACATACCAGAGATCGTTATCAATTGCCTCAAGATGCATTCGCATCTTATTCTTCCAGTAGGGGTAGTCCGTCCCATTGAAGGTAGGACACCCAGCAGAGACCTTGATCATACCTACGGTCGACATAACTAAAACTCCAAGTGGTTAAACCAAAATCACACAGAAAAAGGGAGTACCTTGCTCTGATACCAATTGAAAGTGCATTATATCGACTAGAGGGGGGGTGAATAGGCAATTTTTATAAATTCTTCACTGAGGAATTTGTGGGTGAGGAAATTCCTTAGCGAAGAACTACTTGCAACGGAATAAGTACTCAAAAGTATGCATAGCAGAACACAAGCATAGTCATCATGATGAAATGAAAACAAGCACAGAGTACAGAAAGCGTAAACACAGGATAACACAGGATGAAGACAAACAGACTGAGGAAATTGAACTGAGGAAATTGAGAAAGTCTTCAGTCAAAGTCTTCAAACACAGATATGAACAACTGCACAACACAGGAATGAGGAAATGAAAGAGTTGAGGAAATAGAACCAGTTGGCTTGGTGAAGACAATGATTTGGTAGACCAGTTCCAACTGTTGTCTCAGTTGTACGTCTGGTTGGAGCGGCTAGGTATTTAAACCTGAGGACACCCAGTCCCGGACACACAGTCCTCACCTTATTCTCCTTGAACTAAGGTCACACAGACCTCGTCCAATCACTCGTGGTAAGTCTTCAGGTGACTTCCGAACCTTCACAAACTCGGTCACTCGGCGATCCACAATTTCCTCTTGGATGCTCTAGACCATGACGCCTAACCGTCTGGAAGAAGCACAGTCTTGAAAGGTAACAAGCGTCGGATCCACGCAGGATCAATCTCTTCAGTGATGCACAATCACTTTGGGTTTGTAGGTGTTGGGTTTGGGGTTTTTTCCTCACTTGATGATTTTCGCTCAAAGTCCTCGGAGGATGGGATGCTCTCAAATGACAAGTGTCAGTTTCTCTCGGAGCAGCCAACCAGCTAGTGGTTGTAGGGGGCGGCTATTTATAGCCTAGGGAGCAGCCCGCATGATAAGACATAAATGCCCTTCAATGATATGACCGTTAGGTGGGTAGATATTTTGGGACAGCTGGCGCATAGCACAGCAACGGTCGGAAATTTGAGGTTCAAATTCCTCAGGGCTATCATGTTCCTCACTGTGTAGGCAATCCGCACTGGCGAATTCCTAACTCCTCAGTCAGAACAAATTCCTCAGAGACCAGAAGAACTTAGTCTCTGTCACTGAAGAATATGACTGAACTGTATGAGATTTCCAATGGCTTCACTCGAAGGAATTGGTAGGTGTAGGATTTTGAGTTGAGCATCACATGGAAATTTTTCCTTAGTATTTCCTCGACCCCCTTTAACAGTACGGTGTTTCCTATGACTCAAGAAAGAGAAAATGAAACTATGAAAACAAAAGTCTTCACGCTTCATATTCCTCAAATGAATACCAAGTCTTCAAGGTCACACCAATTTCTTCACTTTCAAAGTCTTCAGAAAGTCTTCAGAAATCCAAAGTCTTCAGTCAAAGAACTTCATTTTTAGGGGTCGACTTTCTCTATAATTATCAAACTCCTCATAGACTTATAGATCTGTGTACACTCACAAACGCATAGGTCCTTAACCTATAAGTCTTCAACACACCAAAGTCACTAAGGGGCACTAGATGCACTTACAATGGCCCGACCTAGATCATCAGCGGGCTCATCTAATGCCTCTTCTTCAGCTTCTTCCTGCATTGCCGGCTCAGCTTCTTCCCCCATTGTTGTATCATCGTATTCAGGGAACCCATGGCCAGGATAGCTGTCGTCGTCCTCTTCTTCTTCATTGTCTTCCATCATAACCCCTCTTTCTCCGTGCTTGGTCCAAACATTATAGTGGGGCATGAAACCGGACTTAAACAGGTGGACGTGAATGGTTCTTGACATAGAGTAATTGTGATCATTCTTACAGACAGCACATGGACAAGGCATAAAACCATCCGCCCGCTTGTTTGCCTCAGCCGCAAGCAGAAAAGTATGCACGCCATTAATGAACTCGGGAGAGCATCGGTCATCATACATCCATTGTCGGCTCATCTTCATTACACAACACCGAAAAGACCAAATTAATACAAGTTCATACATAAAGTTCATACAACACTTAAATGCAACAAACAAATAACTCTCTAGCTAAAGCATTTAAATGCAACAACAAATGCGATCAAGATCGTAACTAAGGTAACAATTGATCCAACAGCATAATGATACCAAGCCTCACTATCAATGGCATATTTTCTAATCTTTCTAATCTTCAAGCGCATTTTCTCCATCTTGATCTTGTGATCATCGACGACATCGGCAACATGCAACTCCAATTCCATCTTCTCCCCCTCAATTCTTTTCAATTTTTCTTTCAAATACTCGTTTTCTCTTTCAACTAAATTTAACCTCTCGACAATAGGGTCGGTTGGAATTTCTGGTTCACATACCTCCTAGATAAAAATATCTATGTCAACTTGATGGGCATAATTTGTCATAAAAACGAAATGCAACAACTAGTTTTAAAAGAGAATATACCACATCCGAATCATAACAAGGACGAGGGCCGACGGGGACGAATATCAAAACCATGGCACTATGTATAACAAACAACATACGGGTAAGATAATTATACGAGTAACTATATATCCAAATCACACAAACATCAATTTGGTAATGTAAAACATTCATGAACAAGAGGCTCACCACAAGCTAGGTGGTGCCGGCGACGGGACGATGCGGGCGATCGACGGTGGTTACGACGGAGATTTAGAAGGCACTAAGTAAACCACACCTACATATGCAAACTAAGTGTTATTTTTTACCTCAAATTGCATATAAATCAAATACTAGCACATATAATTCCTCCCAAATTACTAAACTCACAAATTAATCACTATACAAAGCATTGCAAGAGCTAATCTAGCAATGAGAGATGAAAGGACAAAGTTGCTAACCTTTGTGATCATTTGAATGGATGGGGGCCTTCAAATCTTGACAAATTTTGGGCAAAATGTGTGATGAGCTCGAGAGGAAGAGGGGAAGAACAGAGAGGAGAGGGGAAAGGGGAAGAACAGAGCGAGCTCGGGTGGACGAAGGGTTTATGTAGGACGACCTTTAGTACCGGTTCATGACACAAACCGGTACTAAAGGTGCTGGAGGGGCCCCAGACTAACAACATCCTGCCACCACTCACTTTAGTACCGGTTCGTGTCACGAACCAGTGCTAAAGGTTCGCCATGAACCGGTACTAATGAGAGCGGCCGGCTAGCCGTTGGAACCGACACTAATGGACACATTAGTGCCGGCTCAAAATCAAACCGGCACTAATGTGCTTCACATTTGACCCTTTTTCTACTAGTGTGAAGGAAAAAATAAAAAAATTGAGGAGGAGAAGATGATATTGGAGTTGCATGTTGGGATGTCGTCGATGATCACAAGATCAAGATGAATGCAATGCGGTTGAAGATTAGAAAGATTCGAAAATATGCCATTCATACCGAGGCTTGGTATCATTATGTCGTTGGATCAATGGTTACCTTGGTTGTGATTATGATCGCATTTGTTGTTGCATTGAAAGGTTTTACATAGTTTCAATGTATGGTTTAATTTGATGCTCTGGAGAGCTATATGTTGTTCAATGAGAACTATGTATGTACTTTGGTTTTAATGTGATGATGAACTTCTATTAATTTGGTCACTTATCTATCCATGTGAATCTGTAATGGTTTTTGACACACATAATTATATATAATGCACGCAGATGAACCGGCAATGGATGTACGGTGACAGACACACCTCCGAGTATATTAAGGGCGTGCATAATTTTCTCGAAGTGGCCAAGGCAAACAAGCAGAATGGTTTTATGTGTTGTCCATGCCCTATATGTGGGAATACGAAGTCTTACTCTGACCGGAAAATCCTTCACACCCACCTTCTTTATAAGGGTTTCATGCCACACTATAATGTTTGGACCAAGCACGGAGAAATAGGGGTTATGATGGAAGACAGCAAAGAAGAAGAGGACGATGACAACTATGTGCCCCCTGAATACGGTGATGCTGCAACGGGGGAAGCAGCTGAAGATCAAGAGGGACCAGACGATGTGCCCGATGATGATGATCTCCGCCGGGTCATTGTTGATGCAAGGACACAGTGCGAAAGTCAAAAGGAGAAGCTGAAGTTCGATCGCATGTTAGAGGATCACAAAAAAGGGTTGTACCCCAATTGCGAAGATGGCAACACAAAGCTCGGTACCATACTGGAATTGCTGCAGTGGAAGGCAGAGAATGCTGTGCCTGACAAAGGATTTGAGAAGCTACTGAAAATATTGAAGAAGAAGCTTCCAAAGGATAACGAATTGCCCGACAGTACGTACGCAGCAAAGAAGGTCGTATGCCCTCTAGGATTGGAGGTGCAGAAGATACATGCATGCCCTAATGACTGCATCCTCTACCGCGGTGCGTACGAGGATTTGAACGCATGCCCGGTATGCGGTGCATTGCGGTACAAGATCAGACGAGATGACCCAGGTGATGTTGACGGCAAGCCCCCTAGGAAGAGGGTTCCTGTGAAGGTGATGTGGTATGCTCCTATAATACCATGGTTGAAACGACTGTTCAGAAACAAAGAGCATGCCAAGTTGATGCGATGGCACAGTGAGGACCATAAGAAAGACGGGAAGTTGAGAGAACCCGCTGACGGGTCACAGTGGAGAAAAATCGAGAGAAAGTACCGGGCTGAGTTTGCAGGTGACCCAAGGAACGTATGGTTTGGTTTAAGCGTGGATGGCATTAATCCTTTCGGGGAGCAGAGCAGCAATCACAGCACCTGGCCCGTGACTCTATGTATGTATAACCTTCCTCCTTGGATGTGCATGAAGCGGAAGTTCATTATGATGCCAGTTCTCATCCAAGGCCCTAAGCAACCCGGCAATGACATTGATGTGTACCTAAGGCCATTAGTTGAAGAACTTTTACAGCTATGGAATGGAAACGGTGTACGTGTGTGGGATGAGCACAAACAGGAGGAATTTAACCTACATGCGTTGCTGTTTGTAACCATCAATGATTGGCCTGCTCTCAGTAACCTTTCAGGACAGACAAACAAGGGATACCACGCGTGCACGCACTGTTTAGCTGACACCAAAAGTATATACCTGGACAAATGCAGGAAGAATGTGTACCTGGGGCATCGTCGATTTCTTCCAACCAACCATCAATGTTGAAAGAAAGGCAAGCATTTCAAAGGCGAGGCAGATCACCAGAAGAAGCCCGCCATGCGTACCGGTGATCACGTACTTGGTATGGTCAATAATTTACACGCAATCTTTAGAAAGGGTCCTGGCGGACTATCTGTTCCGAATGACGCTGAGGGACGCGCATCCATGTGGAAGAAGAAATCTATATTTTGGGACCTACCCTACTTGAAAGATCTAGAGGTCCGCTCTTCAATCGACGTGATGCACGTGACGAAGAACCTTTGTGTGAACCTGCTAGGCTTCTTGGGCGTGTATGGGAAGACAAAAGATACACCGGAGGCACAGGAGGACCTGCAACGTTTGCACGAAAAAGACGGCATGCCTCCAAAGCAATATGAAGGTCCTGCCAGCTACGCTCTTACCAAAGAAGAGAACGAAATCTTCTTTGAATGCTTGCTCAGTATGAAGGTCCCATCTGGCTTCTCGTCGAATATAAAGGGAACAATAAATATGGCAGAGAAAAAGTTTAAAAACCTAAAGTCTCATGACTTCCATGTGATTATGACGCAACTACTTCCGGTTGCATTGAGGGGGCTTCTACCGGGAAATGTTCGATTAACCATTGTGAAGCTATGTGCATTCCTCAATGCAATATCTCAGAAGGTGATCGATCCAGAAATCCTACCAAGGCTAAGGAGTGATGTGGCGCAGTGTCTTGTCAGTTTTGAGCTGGTGTTCCCACCATCCTTCTTCAATATCATGACGCACATCCTAGTTCATCTAGTCGACGAGATTGTCATTCTGGGCCTCGTATTTCTACACAATATGTTCCCCTTCGAGAGGTTCATGGGAGTCCTAAAGAAATATGTCCGTAACCACGCTAGGCCAGAAGGAAGCATCTCCATGGGCCATCAAACAGAGGATGTCATTGGGTTTTGTGTTGACTTCATTCCTGGCCTTAAGAAGATTGGTCTCCCTCAATCGCGGTATGAGGGGAGACTGACTGGAAAAGACACGCTTGGAGGAGACTCAATAATATGTAGGGACGGGCATTCTTGGTCTCAAGCACACTACACAGTTCTGCAGAACTCTACCTTGGTGACCCCGTATGTCGATGAACACAAGAACAGTCTGCGCTCCAAACACTCGGAGCAGTGTGACGACTGGATTATATGTGAACACATCAGGACTTTCGGCAGTTGGTTGGAAACACGTCTCAGAGGTGACAACACTGTTTCTGATGAGCTATACTCATTGTCCAGGGGACCATCTTCGACTGTATTGACTTACAAAGGATACGAGATAAATGGGAATACATTTTACACGATTGCCCAAGATCAAAAGAGCACCAATCAAAACAGCGGTGTCCGCTTTGATGCAGCAACCGATAGGGGAAAGGACACATATTATGGTTACATAGTGGACATATGGGAACTTGACTACGGACATGATTTTAAGGTCCCTTTGTTTAAGTGCAAATGAGTCAATCTGTCAGGAGGCGGGGTACAGGTAGACCCATAGTACAGAATGACAACAGTGGATCTGAACAATCTTGGGTACATAGACGAACCGTTCGTCCTAGCCAATGATGTGGCGCGGGTTTTCTATCTGAAGGACATGTCTACCAAACCGAGAAAAAGAAAAGATAAGGAAGCGAATACATCATACGATGAGCCAAAGCACCACATAGTTCTTTCAGGAAAAAGAGACATCGTTGGATTGGAGGGCAAGACAGACATGTCTGAAGATTATGAAAAGTTTCATGAAATTCCTCCCTTCCAAGTCAAGGCTGACCCAAGCACCCTGTTAAGCGATGAAGAATATTCATGGTTACGGCGCAATAAGCAAAGGACAAAAGCGAAGATGAGTTTGAACACACAAGCGAATATCCATGATGTGGCTTTGAATTGTGCATTTTGAACACACAAGAAATCTGGAGTTCAAATAAGTTCAAAAAATGAAATCCCTTTGTAACAAATGAGTTAACGTCCGAAACCCTGATACTTCGAAAGAGATTGTCCGTTTTGTACACGAAGTGCATCCAATTTTTGCCGTAACCCTCTCAACTTTTTGCACATGCTATGTGGCTGAAATGATGATACCATGCCAACTTTCAACCTTTTCCGAGTTCATTTGAAATGCTTTTCAATTTCAGGGTCATATAGCTCAAAAAAATCAGTAATTGCATGAAAAATAATAAATGAAGTCGGAAAGGGTTGAAAATTGATGATGTGGCTTTGAATGGTGCATTTTGAACACACAAGCAGTCTGGAGTTCAAATAAGTTCAAAATAAATGAAATCCCTTTGTAACAGATGAGTTTCCGAATGAAACCCTGATACTTCGAAAGAGATTGTCCGTTTTGTACACGAAGTGCACCTAGTTTTTGCGGTAATCCTCTCAACTTTTTCGCACATGCTATGTGGGTGAAATGATGATACCATGCCAACTTTCAACCTTTTCAGAGTTCATTTGAAATGCTTTTCAATTTCAGGGTCTTATAGCTCAAAAAAATAGGAAATGCATGAAAAATAACAAATGAAGTCA